>NC_041064.1:8440438-8740438 GCF_900634775.1 Gouania willdenowi | reverse complement strand
CTTTTTTTTTGACAAGCATGCTGTAAAATGCATGGAGCAAGAAAAAATATATAGATTCATGATTTTTTTAAAAATCAAACATTAGATGTGTATGTTTTCAACAGCTATTTTTGAAAAAACTAAATTTAAATTGGTTGAATTCTAAAAAAAAAAAGTATTGAGCAGAAGGAAGTGATCCCCATGTGTCTGCTGCTGTTCAATGGGTTTTCTGGTCCTCTCAGCTCTTTTATGAAGCTCCTCCTACCTCTGCACCTGATTACTGGTCTGAATCAGGTGTTTTAGGTGAGAGGGAGGAAGTAGACTGAGAGACTAGGAGGCCAAATTTCCATTTGAAAAATAAAAACGCGTACATATATATATTTCTCATACTTCTTTTTACTGTTTTTACATCTCGGTTTTCAGAATACACATTATACTTTCAAAGTTATTTACATATTA
Organism: Gouania willdenowi; assembly: GCF_900634775.1. Taxonomy (NCBI): domain Eukaryota; kingdom Metazoa; phylum Chordata; class Actinopteri; order Blenniiformes; family Gobiesocidae; genus Gouania; species Gouania willdenowi. Next base: position 8,740,000 of record NC_041064.1, on the reverse strand, counting down.
ACAACACAAGGAGCACCAAGGGTTGTTTTCCTGTGACGTTTTGGACCCTTTGTCGTACAGTTAAGCTAGACAATCTGCCAACGTAGACAATCAGAGATGTCCTTGCTCAAATTCAATAGAGTCCCATACAAACAGACCCTGGGTGCCCCTTAAGAGAAAAGGAGAATTGATTGTATGCGACCAGCATTTCTCATTTTCCTCAAATAGTACTGAGTCTTAAGTTTTCAGGCACACTTCAATTAACAGTTTGTTGTGGACGAAAACAAAAACCCGAAAAACAGAACGAGGAGAATATCTTTCCAGCTACAGTAAGTCGGTGTCTCAGAACAACGTGAACTATGTACTTTACAAAAAAAAAAAAAAAAAAAATGCCTCACGTACAAGCCTGTGATGTGAATGATGCTGGAGGGACAGATGGAGTCAGACACAAAAAGTTTCTTGGCAGAAAATGAAGAGAGAGCCTGCAGCTGATCTGCCCTTGAAAGGGTGAATCTTCATTATTTACAAGGAGAAGCAGAACCCGCCCCTTCCTGTTTGCCTGTACAGATGCTTTGAGGAGCACACAGTGGAGACCTCTTTTATGCTGCACTGATACGATTGAGATGCTGTTTAATCAATATACTGAATCATTCATTCAACCACACGCAGAGCTTAAGGTTGTCAGAGAAGTTGTTCTGATCACATGTTTGGGTATTTATTGTGTGTCAGCCATGAACTACTCGCTGTACCTTACAGATACTGGTTTCTGACTCTTTTCCAACAAATCAGATCAAAAGATTTTCTTGTTTTTGATCCTGTAGATAGACTCTAAGCAGTCACAAAGGCTGTGTTTTAAATAGCATACTAATGTACTACTCACAATTAGTCTGACGTCAAAATGAGTATGTAGTGCGTTTACACAATAACTGATAGTATGAAAAGATTGAGTACGTGAGAAATACCTGGATTCATACTATGTTGGGACATTTTTGAAGTATGCGTGGTGGGCACACTTGTCATACTCAACTGTCCAATGATGCATTGTGTCCTTGGATTGACTTCAAGGTCAAAGTCAAACATCCCCCTTTCAAAACAAAAGCATCTCTTCTTGTCTTACATTAGCTTTTGTAAATAGGACTTTTGTTTTGAAGTTAACCGGAAGTTTTGTCAGTAACTCAATGGCGGGTCTTCAAAAATCTCCAAAATGTCGGCATGAAATGTGTTTCTGTGAGTTTTATGGATCAAATGACCACATGTTGATATTCTACCAGTTCTTCACTTTCTCGCTTCAAATGTTTTCAGCGCTTTCAAAGATGGCGAATTAGAGATGTAACAATTCACTCAACTCCCGATACGATTCGATTCACGATGCTGGGTTCACGATACGATTCTCTCGGCGATTTATTTTACAAAATGGGACTGGAGACAAATGATGAAATATTCCTTTATTTTTTTGGGGGAAAAACTAGAAAATACTGGACTATTTTATTTTTATTTTTTATTGTCAAAAGAATCCCTTGATAAATTATTCAAAACAATGCAATTTAACTAAAAATAAATCTTGAATGAAATAAATAAAGGAATAATACAAATGAAGAAGAAGCCTATTATTTAAAATTCTGGCTCTATAGTAAACAATGCAAAACTGCATAATAGTTCTTTTTCTTTTAAAAAGTGCAACTGAAAATGTATTTTGCGCCTTAACAATTGGACTTTAAAATAAAAACCATACATTGCACTGTATTTACATCAGATATTTGTTTGGACCAGCAGAGGGCGCTGGTAAACCAGTGGTCGGTTGGCATGCAGATATTCTAGCAGTGAAGAAGAGATGCTATGCTAGCAGACAGAGCTAATAGAAAAAACGTGACTTTTACAGATATTCACGTAATATTACAGATATTCTTTTGGTGCTAAAGGGGTAAGGAATCATTTATGAACATGTTTAAGAGTAGAAGGTGGCCAGAAAGAAAGTAGTAGCAGATTCCGCCCACCACAAACACTTCTCGACAAGAGAAGGATAAATAGATAGCTGCTGTTTAAAAAAAGTACTGCAATTAAGTTTTCAGAGTATCGATGTGAACCTATCTATGAATCGATTTTTAACTGCCTTACGATTAATCGTTACATCCCTATGGCGAATCAATAGAGATATTTAGCTTCAGTGTGCATCAAGATTTATGTCATCGTAGGTTCAAAATGCATCTTGGGAAACCTTGGAAATTTACTTCAGCGGGAACGGTCATCATCCTAATCATACTTATAGTAAATAGTAGACAATATCTACTCATTGAGTTTGTAGGGCATAGCACGAAGTGTGACATTTCGAAAACAGCCAAAGTCTCGCCAAAAGTATTAAACGTACTTACCTCCGCTAAGCTACTGGTGGGTATTTGTTTGTTTGTTTGTCTGTTAGTTGGATTACGTCAAAAGTACTTAACAGATTTTGACAACTTTGTAACCAAAGATAGAGCTTACACCATGGAAATTTCAAGAATTCCTATCTCAATTCGTAATGGAGCAATCTTTATTAAATTTGACTCAGTTATGTCGGGTCACTTCCTGAATTATCAAACCAAGTTTTATCTGGATCAACCCTGATTGAATCTTCATTATTTAATTGCAATTTTTCAACCAAAAAAAATGATGGCGCCCATACATTTGACCTACTGTATGTAATATTAATGGAGATGTACATTTCTTGCAAGCCTTTGAAGTGTAAATGATTGAGGAACCATGATCAGGATCACTGATACAGATACAGTAACTGTGAATATCTGTCAAAGTGGATATTTGGTTTGCTCTGGTTTGTTCATATAGTTTTTTTCCCACCTGTACAATTAATTTAGAATGTATAGTTAACATTTGATCCCCAGATCAACTTTCAGATTAATTTCCATTCTGGCTTTGAACTGCACTTGTTCTTTAACTTCTTGACACCCTGCCATCTTATTCTGGAAAGCCGTAGGACAAAGTGTTGTCGTTTTTTTTTGTTTTTTGGTGGGGGAGGGGATGAAAGATTACAGAAAACCATTGTGCCGAGAAGTGAAACAAAGTGCCTCTTAAAGCTTTCTGGCCTGTTCATATTGAATGATGCCAAAGGCTGTGCTTTGCAAATCATATCTGAATGGCAGCAATAAGGCATCTGTGGTGGCAGCGATGCCTTTGAGTTCCATTCAAACTGGCACACTCGCTTTAGTCTTTCACGGTAAAGTAAAAAATCTGTCTTTTGGATACATGTGTAAGCTGAGTAATTAGGTGGCAATTCACATAATTATGATGAATGAAGCTCCTGTAATAATCCTAAAATGGCTGCGGCCGATAAACCATTTGTGCCACTTTTGTTTTATGAGGGCTGCAGACTTGAAGCCAGATAGATGAGGTCTGTCCTTTCACAATGAACGATACTCAATCAATGTAGCACTAATGATGACAATGACCCAAACCCTATTGTTACACCTACAGACCGGGACTCAGTCTCACACATATCATCTGGATTCTTGATGTCTCTGCTCACCGTGTGCTGCAGGTCTGCAGCTAGACTTTGTCGACAGTGCAATTATTCCAAACCCAGTTTCGGTGCCTTTTGAGGTAATGCGCCTCTTTACTCATTGGTCTTTATCCTATGTTCTTTTCTGTCTCATTACAGAGCGCTGGGAGCTGCTATTAAGCAGCCCATCCATCACTGCCTACGAATGGGGTCTAAAAGGTTAACGGGAGCGGATTTTCTGCAAATGGAAAGAACTCTGGTGATGAATGGCGTGAGTTTATGGATATTCCTCTTTAGATTAATGACTAGAATTAATCATCTCCAAAACATGGTGTTTTGGTCCTCAGTTGGGTGCCTTTACTTTTAGACTGGGCGACACGAAAACCAATGTGGTTCAGGAAAAAGTCAGAGCCATACGTTAGCTTGTGTCTTAGGCCGTGTTCGAAATGTCTTACTAGGCTTACTACTCATACCAAGTCTGATGTCAAAATTAGAATGTAGTGCGTCCCATGATGCACTGCGAGCGTAATGTAAAATCGTCATGGGACCGGCTTCAAGCTAAAAATCAAACATCTCTTTTCAAAATAAAAGCATCGCTTCTTGTTGTCCTTTTGTTTTGTAAATAGGGCTCTTGTTTTGAAGTTAACCAAAGTTTTGTCAGTAACACAATGGAGGGTCTCCAAAAATTCCAGAATAGTGCGAATTAGATGTGTATACGAATGTTTTAAGGATATTCCTTCATTTGTCAGCTGGTTTTACATTTTATTTTATTTTTTCGCTTCTTTCAAATTTATGTCCATCCCACAGTTGTATATTTGCACTATTATCCTACGTTGTTATTTACGTTTGCACTTACTGTTTACACTTTTGTCATTCTATGGTGGTGCTGCAATGTGTGAATTATAGGATCTAGAAAGGTTTATTCTGTTTATTTATTTTCTATGTTGATATTCTACTTGGTCACTCACTTAAAATGCTTTCACAAATCTCAGAGGTGGAGAATTAACTGAGATATTTAGCCTCAGTGGGCTTCCTATTTTGCAACTTGGGAAACTTGGAAGTGTACTTCAGTGGGAACGCTCATCATCGGTCATCATCCTATATATACTTATAGTACCGTATATAGTAGAGAATGTATATTCTTTTATTTGTAGTGTATAGTACGGAGTATGCCATTTCAAACACAGCTTTAGTGTAGCGCCGCCCCAGTGGCCAGCTTTGTGTATTACACAAGGAGTCAGGGAATCTATTACATCATTGATGGAAATTAGTGTAACTGTTTTGTTAACCAGCTCGACTGGCTGAGTTTCTATCCTGGTGCAGATCTACACACTGGGTCTGAGATTGTGGGTGAATGGCGTGCTTGTGCATGCTCACATGGACAGTACGTGTGTGTGAATTCTCCTTTTGTCGGTGGTTCTTAGCCAGAGTGTGCCCAGCATGCAGACTGCAGCAGCTCCAAGCACCCAGCTGGATGATTTATCACACAATACTCCTTGATTAAGGGAAATTAAAGCAGGCTGCTCTGGGCTCGCTAATTGCTTTGATAACAAGTTCAAGCAGTTAGTTAGATGGAATATTTAGAAGAATATGGACTTCTAAGAAAAAAAACTATAACACCACTTATGCTGAAAAAGATTGCCCACATTTGATGGAGTGTTTGCAGGACTTTTTGTTTTTCTTATTTGATTCAAATATAAAAACTACAACTAAGAGTTTCTGCCCGTCTCGTGTTCCGCTTGATAATAAATGACAATCTGCCACATAAATATAGAAATAAATGAGCTAAGACTCATGTAGTGTTTGGATGACTTATGACAGACATTTTTGGCTAACACTTTACTAGAAGTTTTATACATAAAGGCTGACGTTAAGTGTTGATAGTTTCCCTATCCCCTAACCAGGGTTGGGGTCAATTATAACTGAAATTGCATAATTGATAATTAATTACAATTATGGCATAATTACAACTCTAATTCTAATTGGAAAAAGTCTGTTGCTGTTGTAATCATAACTGAATTGTAATTGAGTTCATATAATTGGAGGTGGATAATGAGGAACCTATTGTAATGCATATTTTTATTATTATTATTATTATTTTCATCTATGGTGAAATGATCGCATTTTTAAGGACCTAAACACGTTCAAAAACTCATGAAAATTTGAACGCATATTAGGACTGGTGAAAAATTTTAGATTTTGGTGGAATTGAACAGGTTAATGGCAAAATGACTCAATGGCGCCCCCTTGAAAATTGCATTGGCTCCCAGCTGGCACTGATGACAACACCACTGTGGAACTGAACCGTTACAAGAGATGCTAACAGAAAGCTAACACATGATGAAGGATACGTTTCATGGGTTTTTTTTTATTTCAGGCTCGGTAATTGTGGTTCATTGAATTTGAACTTTAGTAATTGAGAACATAATTGTAATTGACTTTTAAAGGAAATTGAAAAAATATGTCTGTCATTGTAAGCATAATTGAGATGTAATTGAACATGGATGATTGAAGATGTAATTGTAATTGAAAAATGTAATTGACCCAACCCTGCCCTAACCCTACCCAGCCCAACCCCACTAGATCTCTCCACCTAACCCAAAAAATGCCAACATTACTCCAAAGGTGTCATAATTTAGTGAACAACACTTAATGACAGCCTTCATACTGTAACACCGTATTCATGCTAATGACACGTCAGCGTAATGTCAGCCTGAAGTATAAAACTTTAAGTAAAGTGTCCATTTCTGTGTTATGAGCATTTTGTAAACATGGTTTCAGAGGGAAATTGTGAAACACAACAACATGTTTTGAATGTTTTCGCCGATGTTACCACTCACACAAAGTTCTTCAAACTGTGCTTAAGGATAGTTTTTTTTTCTTCTTTTTTGATCTCTTTTCTCCCCCAACACCTGCGTGATTTTAACAGACAACAAGCTTGATGACGTACAAAAATCCACACGAGTAATCCAACATTACCGATAGTTAGGAAAGAGTTCAAGGAGCTTTAAAAACTTTTTTTTTTTTTTTTTATGAGAGCAGCAAGTCAAGCAAGTCATCCTTTGAAAATATATTGGACGATGAGAACATCCAGGAGAAACGTGCAGTCTGGTTCTCACTGAAACTCTCTCTGTGTGTGTGTGTGTGTGTGTGTGTGTGAGACCGTCTCTTAAATTTCGACAGCATTTGAGGTTCCTTAAGAATTGTGCTCCTGCCCTGTCAATCATATAAAATGGCGCAGCCGGCAGAGCCTTGCCTGAGCTTTTTTTCCATTGTCCTCTGCAGAGTTTCTCTCTACGACAACGACTGGCCGTTAAGGCACTCCCGCCGCAAGCATTGCGCCGGCTTCCACCAGTCCCCGTTGTGGCAGCGGCAGATGGTGCAGTCGTCCACCTTTACTTCAATTCCAGCCGGGATGATTGTTGTTCCAGCAAAGCAATTTGGACCTGCCACATGGGGGAAAAGAAAAAAAACAAGTGAGAAATGGTGAAAGAAGAAGGAACGAGAACGACAAGAAAGGGATTTGTCTCTGGTGAGAGATTCTCTCTGCACATGGGTGGACGAGTGATGCGGAAAGAGAGCTGCAAGGGGAGTTATGGGAGTCAGAGTAGACGTACAGATCTTTTCACGGGCATGCACCGATGGGCTTGTTTTTGCAACACTAAAGCTCTTTTGTTAGTCTCCCCTTCTCCCTCGACATCCAGCGCTTTGCATCCTAATGCGCCATGAGCAGAGAAGGCTGCCAGGCTGCAGCGGCAGCTTGGCAGTGCAGAAAGGCTGGAGTACAGTGAGAGAAACAGAAGAAGAAGAAGGAAAGAGAGCTACTTTGAGAGGCACCAGTGAGGATGGCTTTAATTACTTTGCTCTATATGAAAAGGCCAGAGAATCTTCCTTATTCTTTTGGTTGATAAGGTTGTTTTAATAATTAGTGCAGTGCACTGAAAAATCTCCTGCCAGCATATCGCAGGTAGAGGAACAGATTATGGGCAGAGATTTGTGACACTAGAAACTGAATTTGAATAGTTGGTATTCACTAGTTTCTAGTGGCTCAAATCTCAGCTCATAAACAGCTTATCTTTGGTACATTTGTGGAGACATTTTCAAAGATACCTTGAGCGTTGCTTTTTTTAATTATTTTTTTTTATACAAATAAAGCATTTACAGGTAAATACTGCCTGCCTGTATTACTTTATTCAATTTGTGTCTTTTTTGACAGACGGCAAGCTATTTCTTCAGACAGATGAGCCAGAAAGTGCTGCAAATTTCACCCCCACTTTAATTCATTCAAACGGAGCAATCAGCTTTTCAATTGGTGCCGCGGTGACTTTGGATTGCTCTCCAAACTCAGCACCCGTAAAAATCTGCCAGGTACAAGACTTCTCTTTGAGTAGTCATAAAAACTCATATGTCCCATAACTCTGGGAGACACAGTAGCTTTCACAGCTATTGTTCATGGACATCTTAGTGACCCTGTGAGTTTGATTTAGTACGTGCTCACTTTAAGGCTCGCTACAAGACCATGAAACACTATCGGGAGTCGACCTGAAACGGCGATGCCACGCTTCGTTTTGGCACAGCCGCCTGATAAATGAAAATATGCTCAACCTAAACGTGACCCGTTATTGACATTTTCATATTGATTTTCTTCCACCCAAGCATTTTGTAATACACAGTTTTAAAGAAAAGATCATTATTTAGATTGTGCAGCTTCTTAGTTCATCATCCATCTGAATCAGGAACATCAAAGGCTGCTTGTATTAATTGGTTTGCTGCTAGGATACCTCATGTAACAACAACAACAAATACATGAATGTCTTTGAATTAGATTTGTTCACAATCCACCATCAATATACTATAGAAACTAAACCCCTAAACCGCTTTTTTCTGCTAAATACAAATGTATTTGGGTATGATGTCGTGCTGTAGATTGATTCTGGTCCAACTCTGAACATTTTAGTCAAAGTATTTAAATTTGGTATATTTTGTTATAAAATGTCAGAGTGACTGCCCTCTATGGGTTACAACCCGGCTATTATAATTGATTTTTGCTATTGGCTGAGAACAAGATCATGTGATGTTTTGGGACCATCTTGCATCACAAACAAGCACAGTTGGCCCCGCCCCTTTTATATAAACAAGCACCTGTGGGCTCTAAAATCCACAGTGAGTAGGTTGGATTGAGAGAAGTGTGAATAGAGAGTAGCTAGTTAGCGTACCATAAATTGTTCATTGAAGATTTTATAGTATAGACTGAGCGTGTCTTAACTGCTCCAGAAGCCCCACCCATAATCAATTCCACATTTGTCACCAGACTAGCTTAATTGATTACACTCCATAACACAATATGCACAAATGTAGCATCACATTGCACTCTCAGCATTGTCCATTGTCCTACCCTGACTCCCTCTCCCCTGTTCCTTTTCCCTTCACCGAGGTGCCCTCTCTTTTCATATTCTCCCTTAGGACTGAGCAATATATCTAGAATCAAGATATATTGAGTTTTCTATTTTGGCGATAAGAAAAATGACAATATTGCCTATATCAATATACTGTATATACAGTATATATAGTTTTATAGCTTATTTTGTTTGAAAATACTTGTTTTAGGAGTCGCTGCTTTTGTTACTTCTCAGAACAGCATAAAAAGCACAGTTAGATGATCACTGAGTGTGTCCTCAGCTACAGTGGGCGTGCACTGTAGCTGTTCCCACTCAACGTTCTTGAAGCCAAAATACAGCGCTTAGAGGCGCTTCCATTTTGCAAATTTGACGTCATTTGGAGCCTGAGTCTGCGCAGTAGGGTCTGGCGGGAGGAGCCCTGGTAACACGCTCCGCCCATTTAGCGTACTGCCCTGATGACTTACGCAAGCCCAGCTACGCCAAGAACATAAGTATCTTTGCCGCTGGAAATTCTACCAACGGCTTCTTCAGATCATAGTGGTTAGTACAAAACCACGATATATTTCAACTCAAATATCTAGTTAAATGACGTCTCAGCTTTCCTTCATGATGTAACTGCTATTCACAAAGAGAGCTACGCACGAGCCGCGGCTTTCAATCATCGTCATATACAGTATGACGTGAAATCCTCTCTTTTGTTTATTTAGTTTTTCTTAAAAGACAGAAAATGTCATGTCTTTTCATATATTTATTATATATTTTTGCCAACAAACTATGTCTCACTATTTGCAGCATGTACTTTAAGATACAAACTATTTGTCTTGTCCTGCTTGTTTCTCCCTTTTTTTTTTTTTTTCAATTTTTTTTAATCTCTTTAAAAAAAAAAAAAAAAGTGACTTAAGTTTTTACAGAAATAAAAAAAAAATATGTCCACTATCTCCAAAGAGTCTCCTCAGTAAGTTACTGTCATGGTTTATTCTTTCACCTGCAGGGCACTCAGCATGTCATGTGACTCAAAATTATCAACAGCACAATTTAGTGAAATAATTAACTTATTATTGAAGATCTATGACTATTTCCCTATGTATCAAAATGGTAATAGGATAAAGGCCGAGCTAAATCCCACATTGCTCTCACGTACAGTGCATACAATGTTAATCATTTAAGTCATTAGTAATGCATGTCCTCAGTGGGGGAAAAGCATGTAAATGTCTTTATGGTAATTTTGAGAGAACTCAAAGTCATTAAGCTTCATTAGGATAAATATTTCAAATAGGTCCACTGAGTCACGTTGTCACTGACGTCATGTTTTTAGCGTTTAACCTAGAACGGGACTTTTTGTCAACCTTGGAGCAGAATTGTGGTTTTATTTTTTCCATCTGCTGTATTTATGAATAATGTTTTTTTATTATATGCCTGTAGTTATTCAAACCAAAAGCCTTTTCAACTTTGTTTTCAAGAGTCACACATCTACATCTAATGCTGGATATTCTTACACAATAAGCACCTGGCCTTGGTGTGAATACTTGCATGTTCTCCCTGTATTTATGTGGGTTTACTCTGGATTCATCTGACCTTCTATAAGCATGTATGTTAGGTTAATTACAGTCTCTAGATTGCCTGTAGGAGTGAATGAATGAATAAATAACTACCTGTTGTGGTACGATGTTAATGAGGTCAAATAAAGGAGGTCGAGAGGCTACATCGTTACTGGGTTGACTGGTTTGTTATATACAGTATCTACACATATATAAAGTCTAATTGTGGGATACGTTTGGTAATTGGTTGTAGTTTTTGAGAGGAATGGATAAGTAGGTTATTAGAACGAGAAATATACTGTACACGAGTGAATGAAGAAGGCATAATAAACTATTGGACTTGTTTGTTACGCTGCTGAAACAAGAAAGGGAAATACAGTTTGGAAAAGCTCTACATCAAACATTTGTTTTTTTACCTCTACCAATGAGGTAATATTTTCACGTGTTTATTTCATTGTTTGTTTGTCTGTTAGCAGGATTACATCAAAAGTACTTAAAGGCTTTTGAAATTGTAAAAATCAAAGATTTTAACCTCATGCCAGAGACGATTCCATTAGATTTTTGAGGGGATCCGGATCAATACACTGATTCTGGATCTATATCTTATAGCAGTGGTTCCCCCTTTCTTTTAATTCTGATTCCATGTACCCCTTTGTCCAACCACAACATTTTGACATATTTGACTATAACTATAGAGCGTAATGATGGATGAATAAGTGATAACACACATTGTTAATAAGTGGAGTGAAACACATTTTTTGGGGCCTCCTGAATAGAATTATTTCTATAGTTTATATCATTTCTGGTCATCTTCCACCTGGTTTGAAACCAAGACTGACACTTGTATTTTCAAATTAAAAGAACAAACATCATAAAACCCCTTATTTTTAATGCTTTCATTTTCTTTTTAATGTCCTCTCTCTTTCTCTCTCTCTCAAGTACCCCCTGTAGTGCCATCGCGTACCCCTAGGGGAACATGTACCCCCATTTGAGAAACATTGTATTATAGAGATATTTTATCTTATGCCTTTATGAAATTTGACTTAGTTATGTCAGAATGGTTCCTCAACTACCTCACCGAATTTCATCCAGATCCAATCCTGATTGTGAATTTCATCGTGATTTTTCCAAATAAATGGGGGTGGCCATACATTTGGACCTATACTGTATTGTTAATAATGGGGATATACATTTCTCCCAAGCCTTTGAAGTGTTAATAACAATAATGGTACATTGATCAGGATCACTGATCCAGATAATTGCCAATATCTGGCAAAGTGATCTTATATTCATATACATACAAGCACATCCATCTCCAAGCAGAATGTGACTGGGGAGCTATTGGGGGTTAAGGGCATTGCTAAAGGGCTTACAGTGATAGGGATCAGAATGAGGGCAAATGGCTCCTTTCATCTACTTCTATCCAGCTCCTGTCAGATGTGGGATTTAAACCGGTGACCTTTAAGTCAAAAGCCTGGGTCTCTAACCATTAGTTCTAGTCCAACAGGTTACTATTGCCCACTGATCTTTTACAGTAAACCTAGCTACATGCATTAATCATAGAAGAAGAACCCATAATTTGCCACTTGTTGATTCCTTTTCTTTGTATCCACGTCAGGCTCGTGGCAGTAGTGAAATGATACGGAAGTGTTTTTGCATTCTGTAGATACAGTTTGCCCATTTTCTGAAGTCGACTTCCAGCATAACAACTAGTAGTCATATCGTAAAAAGCCTTTAAACTGGTTCCATGAACACTTAGCATATCTCAGTCCAACAGAGCACCTTCACCTTTGGGCTGTTGTGGAACACAACACAGGAAATAACTGATGTTTAGCCAATAAACCTTCAAATGCTGCGTGACACTCATGCCAAAATCACAGAAAACTGTTTCCAATTTTGTCCAACACATCCTACACTGTTCATAGTAGACTAACATAATACTGGCTTTGCAAAGCGCTACGTTAAAGCAGAAATTCTGCATTGCATCCACGAAAAAAACAAAAGCAAGAGAAACATCATCATTCAGCACTAACCGCAGCTTCATCATATCACCATATTTTAGTCTTAGTCGTTGATGCCTTTGTAGATCAAAGATCACAGCCATGTATGAAGGTCAATACGTTTCAAAATGTGAGAGTTTGTAGAATGTGATGTGAGCTCGTGTATGAAAAGAATCCACACACGTGAAATAAATTGTATTTCACAAATGATGGGAAAAACAGTTATTATTTGCATGTTTTTTAATTACTTGCGTCAAATACCGTTTATAACCACAACTCTCCGCTTACAACTTCTCCAATCTGCCGCTATGACCAAAACAAAGTCATTGTTGTTCACTGTAAAGGCAGGATGCTGAAATGTGCCTCCACAGATTCTTTGAAAAAGGTTGTTAGAGTCATTTATGAACAAAAAGAGTCACGGAGAGTGATTCTAATTGTTTAAATTCAGCTAAACGCTATGTGGAGATTATGCAGTGGCCAAGCGGTGAATGTATTTTACAAAATCAACAATCGGAAGCAATAAAACAATGAACATGTATGTGAGGGGGCCATTTCTACAAGCACAAATCTGTTTTGCTACTGACGTCTCGCAAAATGCGTTGCAGAGCAGATTTACCCGAGAAAAGTCGTTTGTGTTTCTGTAGCGGCAGATTCGAGAAGTTGCAACTGGATAGTTGTGGTTGTAAACGATATTTGACACAAGTAGGGCTGGGCGATTTAGCCTAAAAAAAATCTGTGATTTTTTAAAGAAAAATTTGAGTTTCGATTTTTTTTTTTAATGCACTTAAAAATGACTGCAGACATCAGATATATTGTCAAAAGTGCAACTTTATTGCTGTGAAAAATGAATAGAACAATCCCAAAACAAAAAGTAAATGAGACTCATGTCATTCAACAATTTCAAGCTTTAATCCAGGTTTCAGCAAAAGTGCAACAGCAACTTCACAGTCGCTTCAATTTTCTGACTAAGGAATCACATCACTACATATTTTATGACATATAACATTACAATTAAAAAAACAATAAACTCTTCCCTTAGCATGTCAGCATAATGCAAATAAAAAATGGCAAGTGGCACACATACAGCTACTCGAAGGGCAAACAAATGTAAACAAAGAGGCGACTGGCTCACATCGGAACGCGAAAAAGTCCGAAAAAACTGCGGTGGAAAAAAAATAAAATAACAATATGAAAAAAAACAAACTGGAATTTGCAAAATAAAAATAGTTTTTATCAACAAATTAAATTAAATCGATTTCAACATGCAAATAATACATTTTTTTATCTCATTCTTCAAGCTCTCACATTATGCAACATGTCTACCTTCATAACATGCTTTCAAGTGTTTTGAAAACGATTTCTCATAACCTTTACAGAGGAATTTAATAAAAAATAGTCAAATAAAGTTCACAAACAGACTCTTACATCCTGCAAGCTTCTGATGACATTTTGAATTGAAGTGTGCTGTGAAGAAGTGTCACTAAGTCTTTATGTTGGCCTGTCCAAACCTTATGATCTGTGCTAGGAGGAGACATTGAGAAACACTTGCCAAGTTTGAACTGTAATTGATCGGCCTCCGGACAGCTGGCACAGGTTACAGGACAAATTCAGCAAAGGTTGATGAGGAAAGAGGGTGATCGGTGCTGCTGCCAAATGCGATTGTTTACAGCCAGATAGATTTATAGACACAAGGACACAGTTTCAGCTACCTGTCACCCTGTGAAGGGCGTGCAGTCACTCGTCCAGAGTCTGTGATCAATTTGTGACCAATGGCATTTTGTAAACTCAAGAGAAGGTTTGACCTCCTTCAAAAACGTGTCGATCCATCATAAGGTTTCCTCTGTGCTTTCAGAGACAGAGAATATGTCTGGTCTTGTCATGGACTAAATTGCCGCCTGTCCAGAGGATATGTTCAACTGAATACATTACCCGACAACCTCGCGTTGCTACTGAACAGCAACTGGGAGGTGGAATATTAACTTAGAAACTTTAGATTTCATGTTTTCATTTGTCTTCTATATCTGCTTTCTCCTATACAGCAGAGGTAGGCCACAAAAATGTGTTTGTTTGATAGAAGGGCCACATTATCATCATTCATGTCAGCATTTAGAATAATGACCAATTTGAGCGTTAATTCAGGAAACAACAGTTTTCATCCTAAATGTGTGTGTTTTTCTGCCATTCTGTGTATGTTTGTTGTTGTCTTGCTAGTTATAAGGCAGTTTGTGCTTTTCTGTTGTCCTGTGTGTTTTTCCTGTAAACTGTATGCTTTTTTGGAGACATATTGTGTATCTGTGTTGTCATTTTGTTTTGTTTGTTAGTACTGTGGGTTTGCGGAGTCATTTTTTGTGTTTTTGTTGTTTTTTGTTATTTGGAGTCATTTTGTGTATTACTGTTTTCGTTTTTGTTAATTTTTGTTGTCGTTTTGAGTGTTTTTGGTGTATTCTCTGTGTTGTTCTTGTCTTTTACTGTATTTTACTGCAATGTTTGAATTCTTTGTATTTTTTTAATGTATTAAATTAATTCCTTTTGTTTTCAGTATTTTTCTGTCATTTTGTGTATATTAGTTGTTGTCTTGATAGTTTTAAGGCATTTTGTGCCTTTCGGTTGTCTTTTTGTGTATTTTTCCTGTAAAATGTATGTTTTTTGGAGTCATTATGTGTTTGTGTTGGGATTTTGCATTATTATTGTTTTTTTTTTGTAATTTTTGTGTATTTCTGTTGCCGTTTTGTTTGTTTGTTAGCAGGGCTTTAAATTAACTTTTTAGATCAGCAGCCAGCATGGCTAGTAGATTCTTCAAGTTCCCAGCCAACCAGACAAGTTAGAAAGAATAGAAGTAATCAGTACTAAGAATTACATGTACTGTAGAGAAAAAATGTTTTACTAACATGCGTGCTCTTCAAATGTAAACAAATCCCACTCCACACAAACTGTATAGTGTACATTTTAAAGGTGAACAAATGGTCAAATACCAGCCACTCGCGATCCGACATCCATTTAGTAATAAAACTCCTCAATTTCTTCTTCTTTTCAGATGCTCTTTCATTTTCATTTTTCCCTTTGTGAGCAGCAGCAGTTCAGGTTTTTCAACACCCTATAAATATCTCCACGTTTGTTTGTTTTTTCCTAATTAATTTTACAACTTAATTTCAGCTTCTTTTGTTTGTTTTTTGCGCCGTTCTGTTTGTCTTCTCCGATACCAAACCATAACAGTCATGCTAACGTAAGCACATAGCCAGTTGTTGTATGACACGTCACAACATAGTGTTCATGGGAAAATTAAGAATAGTACAATCAGCAGGGTTGCCAGATACACATTACGTTTTAAAGTCTAAACACACACAACAACCTTAAAATTTCTTGGCGGGAAAACAGCCCAATCTGGCAACAATGGAATTTGTTTCATTCTTCACTAGCCAAAATGGCTAGTAACGCTACAATATTACCCGCCAAAGATCATTTTTACCCACTATTGGCGGGTTGGCTTGTTTTAATTTAAAGCTGTTCGTATATATTTTTTAATTATTTTTGTTGTCATTCTGTGTTATTTGGAGTAATTTTGTGTATTACTGTTGTTGTTTAGTTCGGTTTTGTAGTA
This sequence comes from Gouania willdenowi, assembly GCF_900634775.1. Classification (NCBI taxonomy): domain Eukaryota; kingdom Metazoa; phylum Chordata; class Actinopteri; order Blenniiformes; family Gobiesocidae; genus Gouania; species Gouania willdenowi. The sequence continues at coordinate 8,723,996 of NC_041064.1, read as the reverse complement.
GTTTAGATATTTTATTAGTTTTATTAGTATTATCTGTGTTTTCCTGAAATGTTGTAATTCTTTGTATTTTTTAATGTATTCTTGCTTTTGTTTTTGTGTATTTTTCTGTCATTTTGAACTTTGGGGGCCACATAAAACTAGCCGCAAGAGGCCCCCGGGCCGCGAGTTGCCCATGTCAGCTGTACAGGGTCAAGGGGAGTATAATGGTGCTGATTTCTTCCCGCATTTAGTGCAGTGTGGGCTAAACTTTCTGCAAATGTAAGCTTTTCTATATTCAACGGTGTTTTTAAATGTTAATGAACCACAGCAAACCAACAACATTGAAACATTGAAGTCGTTCAGGACCCTAAAGAATAATCTATGCCATATGACAGCCTTATTGTGCTACCTTCAGTTATAGATGTGTCAATATTTACTGCGCTCATAAATAGCAAAGGCATCGACGACATTATTTTACAGCTTAAATGCACCCGTAATAAGATCTTTGAGTTATTAAAACGTCTAAAACAGTGCAGTTCATGACCGTCCTGTTTGTTTCAAAAGCAACTCGTTATCTTTGGCTTCTTTAGAGTGAGAATGGCTTTTTAATCAGCACAACATACTATCTGCTAATGCTGCTAACCTATTTACTATAGCAAGGGCAGATGGTGAGCTGTATATCTACAGGACTAGCTGAAGGCAGGACTGTGAAGTAGAGGATTGGTTCAGTATCAATATAAAAGAAAAACAGTCGAGCCCAGGTTTAGACTAACACAGGGACATAAAAGATGCAGAATAAAGAATATAAAAGAAATGAGATTCAGTAAGGATAGCTTAGGGCAGGAGTAGGAACGCGTGCAATGAAACAAGCATATACTGTTTCCTTTCGAAATATCCATATGTCAATGATGAGATCATACTTTTATGATTATGTAAAATATGTTGGGTACATTGTGTTCAGTTGGTTTTGGACACTTGTTTTTTGAATAGTTATTTTAAATACAAAAAAAAATAGAAATATCAAAATCCATCGTGACTTTCAACTTCATTCAAAAACATATCACTTATAATTAAAGGTGGGATGATATATCGTGATATTAAAACATCACAACATGTATCGTCGAGGGTAAAAGTGGTTTTGCGCGTAACTACCTGTTATTGTATTCCTATTGAATTGAACATGTCACACCCATATTAAGTATACAGTATAAGTACAGTATGTCCAGAGTTGTCAAATATAAGCATGCTTATTTTTACAACTTCTTTCGGTATTTTTTCTAGTCCAAAAATATTTCACTATTTCAGTGATTCCCAAACAGGGGTACGTGTACCCCTATGGATACAGGAGCCCATTGCAGGGGGTACTTGGAAAGATTTAAGAATTGATTTAAAAATTATCGGGAAATGTTCCTAGATCTTTTTTAGGGTATTGTTTGAACAAATTCACCACAAACTAACAGTACTATTGCTCAATGAAATACTACATGTTTTTTTGGGAATTTATTGAAACAGGATTATTTTATGCTGTAGAGGCCATTTTATCACACTTCTGACAACAGGAAACAATAATTATCTACATTTTACAGAGGAGACTGTATTTAATTACTAAGTAATCACATAAAGGTTGCATGGTATTTTCTTTAAATAAATAAATTCCACTTTAAACTACCCTCATTGTTTTGAATTTGTAGATTTAAGCCCCACCTTTACTTAAAATAATGGAATCTACTTTTGTAGGACCTACTTTATTCCAAAGATTTAATGCATCATGCAATAAATAATATCAAACACAGTAGTTTAGGGGTTAGCATGTCTGCGCTACAGCACAAAGGTCCTGGTTTCGAGCCCTGTGGTGGAGACTTTGGTCCTTTCTGAGTGGAGTTTGAATGCTGTTGCGTTGGTTTCCTTCCACCATCCAAAAATATGGATTGGAGTCTTTAAATTTCTCATTAAAGTGAAAAGTTGTCCGACTGTTTTAGTTTGACTAGCAGAGGGCTAGTGTGTCCAGGGTGTAACATGACCTAGCATCTGTTGAGACCTGGAGATAAGCACCAGTAGACCCCCCGTGACCCTATATATATATAAGAATAAAGGGAATCATTTACAATTTCTCTTATTTTCTTTTCACCAGATTTTAGATCAAATTGTGAACATGTACATACACAGTAGCCTATGTGACGTCAACATAAATGTGGTGATTTTTTACTGTCCTGTTAACACGACCTATTTATCTTGGATGATGCTTTCATGACATCGTATTTGACGTGAATGATGAGCACCGAACTGAACTGAGCCGAAATGCCAACGTGATAATAATGTCAGTGTCTTATATCTTCAGTGTTTATTATAGGAATTCTTTCAAAGTAGACCTAATCATGTTTCTGCACTATAGTTGCAGTCGTTTTTCCTGATAAAAGTCAACAAATGTTATGCTTAGTTTTATAATGTACCCAATGTGAGAAACTCATTTAAAATACTGATTTCAACAATTGCCTTTAAAGGGATTTCAAATTCTAATAGTGAACAGACAAATACACAGGTGAGTGCATTGCTTCTCCAACTGTTATTATACAAATCTACTGTATGGGAAATTCTGAATTGTTGAAATCTGAGTTAGCCTAAAATAAAATGTATTGCTGTTGTTCCCTTTAATGTCCTTAAGTCACTTTGTATGTCACAAATTGAGAATACCAGCCAGTCTAGTTCATGACCTTGTAATCTGTAAAGTTTATTATGCTCTCCTGCCTAGGGCTGCACAATTATGGCCAAAATGATAATCACGATTATTTTGACCAATATTGTAATCACAATTATAATCACAATTTTTTTTGTCATGTTTGGAAAAAAAAAATCTGTTTTTATTACACTACTTTAATAAAAAAAAAAAAAAAACAATATGTGTACAGTTTACAATGTAAAATGAAGCTTTAAATAAGAATTATTCTAAACAAATAAAATGAGAATAAGAAGAAAAATAATTAAAAATGTACCAAAGGATAACTGAATAATACTGTACATTATTACAGGGTGCAGAGCCAGTATTTTAAATGTCAATATTGCAGACGATCGGGTTCATTTAATCGTGGCAACCAAAATCGTGATCACGAATAAAATGTAATTAATTGTGCAGCCCTACTCCTGCCCTTTACATGCTCTCCTTTTTCAGTGCTTTTTTCTTCATTAAATTGTAATGTTATCAGCAGATTCAGTTTAATTCTATTGATAAATGGGATCCCACATATTACGACACATATTAGGCCCACTATTATTCTACATATCAATGTTATTGATGGAAAAAAATAGTGATATCATGTTTTTATTGTTGCCTAGAGCACATGTGGATGTCTTACTTTCACAGTGCCCTGTTCCCTGGCCAAATGACAGTTAAGTGGCTTTTTCGTCATTGTCCTCATGGAACAAATCTCCGACATTAATTCCCATAGAGATTTATCTGGCTTGCAGAGCTGAATCAGGAACCCTTGGGGAACGTAGAAACGGCAGGCCTTCCCTGAAATGCCAAGGGTGTCACTGTGTCCTGTCAGCCTAGATTAGTTCTCTGCTAGCAGCCTTCGCAACCTTGTTACTATTGGTGGCTTTGTGCGAGATAGCAGATAGCAACTGTGTGTGTATGCCTGCATGTGTGTAAAAATAAAGAAAGCAAACGACTGTGATAACGGGGGAGAAAAGCTGCAGCGGGAAAGAAAATGTGAGGAGTCGGTTGGTAAAATGGCTCTTTAGGATCTGCTGCAGGCTAAATTGCTTTTTTAAAATTTTAAGGTGAGCTCCTTGACACAAACAAAATCCATTCAAGGACATTTTGTCTTTTGTTAAAAAAAAGATACATGTAATGAAATCCTGAACTTCTGAACTGAAATATGGGAAGAAAAGGTGCAGCAAAAATGTAAAAAATAAAGGCCAAAATAAAGTGATTTTTTTTGGCAAGATCAGGTTTTGGATTTAGATTTCATGTCACTCAAAGGAAACATCCTGAATGCGTGTACTGTTCTTCTTTTGTTATTCTGTTTTAAAACCAAATCTAAATATCAAATACATGGTGTGGTTAGTTTATTTTACTGACTTAAAACCTAAACAGAAATAAAGAAAAATCAGATAAGCAGCATTTTTCTGTTTTAAAAATTTGTGTGATGTTTGGAAATTTAAGGGAAACGAGGACGAGAGCTTAATGTTTTAAGCTCACCACACAGACGGGACCCACAGAAGGAAAAACGTCACAAAAGTCACATTACTGATGAACTGGTGAATTGAATCATTATTAATGCATAAATAAATCCACCCAAAAAAAAAAAAAAAAATGGATGTTACATAAAACATGCACATACTGTATGTAATGAAAGGAAACAAAGGTGCCTGTAATCTACTGGTGCTCCTCATTTCTTGTAATCAATTTCCGTGTGTGTTGACGGCTGCTGTTAGTGGCTCACGGCATTATATAACATGCAGAATCAATATTTTTACTGCCCTCAAAAAAGAGATAATTGTTTCTGCAAAAGTGTCAAATGGTAGAAGTTATAACATCTATTCCTCACACCAGCCTCACAGTCAATAGTCAGTCACCAGTTTATTTGGATACTACATGGCGTAGAAACACAGTTCAGTAAAGATGGCACAATATTCACAGATTCAGACTTCCAGCATCAATAACTATTGGAAGAAACATCATCAACACTAAAATTACACCTCTTTCTTTACCATCGGTGTGAGGCGGCTAACATTTTTATTAAAAGTAGCTGTATTTTGAGCGGCAGAAATAACATTTGTGTCAATGTGCAGCCGGGTGTGCGTTCAGAGCCCAGGGAGCGTCTGCAAATAGCAACACCGCTGCAACAATAAAAACAAATACTACAAAAATATCTAATCACGTCACTGATATTCACTACAGTGTCACCAAAATCACTACACTAACGTAAATATAAAAAATATCACACAAGCAGATGATTTAATCTTAAAATAGAAAAACACTGCTTGTCTGGTTTTTGATTTTTCTGTATTTCTGTTTTTGGTTTTAAGTCAGTAAAACAAAAAAAATCATACTGTTTATTTGTTACTTAGATTTTTTTTTTTTTTTCTTAAATGGAATAACCAAAGAACAAACAGTACACAGATTCTCCTGCTGCAAATCTTTCCAGCTCAATTCATAATTCACGGTTACAGTACTTCACTCATAATGCTCTATCAGTCCCTCAGGATCGGCGCTGGAGAAGGGAAATCCCCCCCACCTTGCCTTGTAAAGTGTCAATGCACCATTGGAATCCAATAATTCTAATTTGAGGATTGGCTGTGTGTGACAAGGGCGTCGGGGCCACTGGAAGATAAAAGGCTCTCCATGGACCCATTAGTCCCGCCTTCCCCATCTTTAATCAATGGGGCTAATGTTTACTCTGCTTAGTGTGTCATCTATAATTAAAACTAGTACTGCTCATTAGCGTCCGACGAGCCCAAGGTAATAATTTTCATTCATAAAACATCAATTACTTCCTCATCTTTTAAAATGTGCAGCCATCAAACAGTGATTCAACAGATAAACTTTCTGTCACTGGTTAAATGAACATTTAATTACATCAAAAAAGGAATGTGCGCTGAATATCAATACTGACGTGTGTGTGTGTGTGTGTGTGTTTACCGTTTTTACAGATGGGGCAGCATTGCTCCGGCTCGTACACAGGGTTGACACACTCTGGGATGGCGCAGTCGGACACCACACAGTGCACCTCGTTATTTGGTTCACAGCGGCACCATTCGCAGGGGGACGGCTGTGGGCAGAGAGGGCGCACAGAGAGATACTGAGAGTGGGTTAGGTGATTCAATAAGTGCATCTGTGTAGTGTAGATCCTCCTCACTGGTCATCCTTAAACACATAATACAGCCTTGATGAACAAAAGGGAAAGTTATTAAATTATGTACAGTCCCGTATTTAATGATACTCACATTTCCACCCTCTTTAAACACGGAGCATGTGAAGAAATAGAACTAATAAGGGAGGCTATAAATTGGCACTCATGGTATTTGGTCGTATTTGCATTCCACTGCATTTTTTAGTGCCTCGAGGAACAGTCTGCAGCCTTTTCCCACCACATATAAATCAGCTTCCCGTTGCTACTGCCTCATACTTGACTTTAACTTCAGAACGTGCCTTGACCGGGAAGTAAGCTCTAATCGAATTACATGGAGAGGAAATATATATATATATATATATATAAGCAGGTTCCATATCACAAAAGGTCAACCTTTCAATGTGTTCAGGTTTTTTTTTTCTTCATCTCTAAATGGGCATTTCTTTTAAGAGTCATCTCTCTTAAAGGTCATACATGACGAACATTTACTTACCCTTTACACTTTTTACTGATCATGGACCATTTTGAGCAGAGTAGGTCTATAGACCCTTTGATTGTTTGTTTACATTGTTGTGATGTATTTTGTTGGGCGGGGCTTAGTCTGGAGGCAAACCACCAAAGATATATATTAAACACGAGATGACTTACCCGTGCTGTTAGACAATGGGGGGTGACATATCAACGTGGCGGCCATCTTACCTCAGACAGCTGGCCCCGCTCATTACATCGATGTCAATGGTGCATATACTATTTAAATAACCCTAACTTGCTCAATTTTCAACCAATTTTTAAACGGCAAGCGGCAATTTCAACATGTACAAGCATCCTATGTCATACCTACGTATAATAAGGTTTGTAATAAGGCAAACCGTCAGTATTTCATCGAGTTAAGGGTATTTTTGTTTAAGCTGATCACTCACCTTCCAACAGCTACCGTAGATCACGTCAGAATGTCAGAGCGTCAGTTGTCTGAGGTAAGATGGCCGCTGTTGAGCTACGCTGGCAAATTCCGCTTACATTATCTAGTGTTTATATATATCTATGCTTCAGCCAGCGGCCTTTCCTGTTTTTGCCTCCAGCGTGGGCCATTAGGGGGTCTATAGTGAACCTATAACTGCAACTTAACTAATTCAAACTATTTGTGTAAGTTTATGAGTGAGGATGCAGGAGGCATCATTTTCTTCCGTCTGTGTTGACTCCTGCTGCACGGTTTGTCCTATTTTGACAAATAAGCTATAAAAAAATTCAGAAAGTTCCCGAGATGTATGCTTGTACTTTTATAATTTGTAACTTTTAAACTTTTTGACTTATTACATGTTTTATTTCCCATTAATTTCTATTGGAAATTTCAGGTTTTTTTTCAACCTTCGAGCCCTTCATCCCCACCCATACTATTTCTACTTTTTTCTACTTTTTCAACCCTTTTCAACCTTATTGAGGCTAAATATCCCTGTTGGTTCTCCACCTTTGAAAGTTCTGAAAACATTCAGGGCTATTTGCAATGCACACTGGCACTTTAAATAAATTATTATGATAATGTAAATTTATTGTTGCACTCCTGTGATTGACCAACCCTGACTATGTGGACGTGAACTGCTTTTCTTTCCCCTGTACATTTCTTGGCCCTACAGCATCCTGTCTTTGCTCTTGAGTGTAGTTGTTCTGGTCCCAGTGTTCCATTTATATGAGATGTTACTGTATTTTATGATCCCTATTTTTTTTGTCCTGTATGTAATCTTTTTATATATTTTGTCTCTCGCCATGTCTTATTGTTAGGTGTAACATTTTATTACATCAGCCTGTCTTACAACAGATGGAAATTAGCCGTTGGCTACAATCTGGCATATTTACATTTTTTTTGAATGTTCATTAATATGTATTGTGCCTACTTAAATAAAGAAATTAAATAAAAATTTTAAGCAAGAAAGTGACCAAGTAGAATATCAACATGTGCTCATTTGAGCCATAAAACTTGCTGAAACACGTTTCATTCCAATATTTTGGGGATTTTCGGAGACCCGTCATTGTGCTACTGACCAAACTTCTGCTTAACTTCAAAACAAGAGTCCTATTTACAAATGTGACAAGAAGAAATGCTTTTGTTTTGACCATTTTACGTTCCGCTCGCAACGCGTCATGGGGCGGTTGAGTATGACTAGTGTGCCCACCGCGCATACTTCAGAAATGTCCCAATATAGTATACATCCAGGTATTTCTCGCATACTCAATCTTTACATAATATCTAATGAACATTTTTAAATCAAAGTTAAAGCCACTTTTTTTCTCTACTGCATATGATTGAGAGAGAGATTTTTAGTCATGTTGTTGATGTCATGATGATTTTACTGATGGTTTTAATTGATTTTACTGAAGATTTTAAATGTTCTTATTGATTTTAAACAATTGAATGTTTTATCATGTAAAGCACATTGAGTTGCCTTGAGTATGAAATGCGCTATACAAATAAATTTGCCTTGCCTTGCCTAATGTGAATGCGCTTTATATTATTTTTGACATCCGACTTAGTATGATTAGTATGACATTTCAGACAGAGCCCATGTGGGGCAAAGCTAATGTTTTTAAGTAGCATGACCAGAGTCAAGAATTCAGTTACCGATCAACATTTTGTTTTCCCCCTTATATCAGGAATTATCATTGTTTATTCCATGAGGATACAGTTATGTAAAAATGCATACAAAATGAGTACGTTGGAATATAAACCAGTTTTCCTTTGTATAATATCCCCTCCCACTCACAACCTCTTTCCTCAGCCAATGAATCCTGTGGAGTTTCTATAAAACGACTGAAAAATAAGCAAATAAATTTCCCTGGTGGACGTGTCCTCCTCTATGGCTCCACTGTGTCTGTGAGACGCAATGCTTTATATTTTTGTTAGCTGATTAGTATGGCATAAGCAAGAAAACAAAATGTTTTAGGCGAGTTATTGTATAAATGAATCTAATCAAGTGAAATAATCTTAATCCAAATCTACTGATGTTTGCTTGTCAGTTGATATTCCTACTATAGATCAAAGCTCTGCTGAAAAAAAGGAGTCTGAAACACACACTGAGGTGATTCCTAATGTGTTTTCCTTTGTGCTACTTTGGCCTGAACACTCCACACTGAGTGAAGAACTGGCCTGGTCACTTAAATAGTACATCAGCTTTTACCAAAGCTCCGTAATTTCTGCAATACAGTGTTTCTTGCTAGCCTTGTTGCTATAGGTAACCAATGGAGGTAGTACAGTAGATGTACGAGGCACAGAGTGACCCATGCAAAACGAATACAAAAGCTTTTCCCCCACTTTTATCGGTTAAATGGTACAATAGATAATTTCTATTACTCTAAGTAACATTAGATTTTGTTACTTTTCAGTCTTAGCAAAGCTAAGTTAAAGTTGCTATAGCTTTGACACCAATAATACTACCAGAGTATATGTAAACTACACAACAACACACGCTCTGTGGTTCATCCATTTGTTTTTTTTGTGTAGTGCTTCAGTTATTCTGGATTATTTATAGTAGATTTCATCATCTCCTTTTCCCAAGATGCAGTGATACAAAATATGTTTGTATTTCTACTTTCAACAGTGCAATATAGCTTCAAAATAGATCAGACATAGATGAAGGAAAACAGTCCAAAGTAAAGAAGATCCAAACCGAGTTTTTGTGTGAGGTCAGACAAAGACAGAAAAAGCCAAAACTGTGTTGACGTAAAACTTCATTTAACTTTACAGTTTGTTTTTTAGTCTGATTTTAGCATGATTTTCGGAATTAAAAAAAAATCATCATCAAGTGTTCAGCTTGGAATCTTTGCAGGAAAGTATTGCCTTTTCTTCAGTCAAGCCTAAAATCACCTTTAGAATATTCTTACAGTTACACACTGAAAACACTGTATTAGAAAGTGACAGTATCACTAACCTCTGTTCCCACAAACTGTTAAATGAACAAATAATGTCAAGGAAAACAAAAGACCTTTAAAATTCATCCCAGAGGTTGGCAGCTTTTACCCTAACATTTAAAAATAATGTGTCAAATCAAATATCTAAAGGTCAAGTAGTTTTCCCATCCAAGGTAAAAAAAGTGAGAACACCGTTATTTAAAGCTGCACTTACAGCAACAGGTTGAGATATTAGCTATTTTATAAGGTCGGTGGTGGCATAATGTGCAGTGGTTAATTGGAGGGTCATCGGTTCAAATCCAACCTGGGCCATTACCATAGGATGTTGAGCAAGTCCCTTAACCCTAACTACTCATGTTGTACGTCATTTTGGATAAAAGCATTCGCTAAAATTGTAATCTTGTAATTGATTTTAGTGGGACGCTCGCACAGTGCAAACATAAGCACTACTTTTCATGTGTTCTATACTTTAACATGCATACGAGTCCAACCGTGCCATGTTTCACAAGCAATGCCTAGTGGCAATGCACCAATATATAATCCATCCTGTCCAATCAAAAAGCCAAGCCAGATCAGAAAAGCAAGACAAAAGAAATGTGATTTAAAGCTGAGTGTGTCAGCAATATTCATTGCAGCTGCTGCAAAAAAATATCTGCTGCTTTAGAGTTGAACTTAGGGTGTGTTCACACCGACAGACCAAACGCTCTCTGGTTTGTTTGTGCGGATAGTCCGCCTCGTTTGGGCGGTGTGAACACGCAAACAACACGCGATTTTTTTGTTGGTCTCTGAGCATTTACAGTCGAATTCTAGAGCGATTTGGTGCACCGTGAACACAACTGATCGTAGAGCGCATGGCTTTGTGGGTGGTCAGGAAGAACTGGCGAAGGTGCTAAACAGGGCATTAAAACCACCACAAGCATGGCAACTTGTTGCTGCTGTATTGCTGAATGCTGCGGAAGACTTTGACACATTGTTGGGAACCTCTTCTTCTCATTTCTGTTTTTTTGCCTAGAGAAGTCTCCACTCCAGTAACGGTAGCAGCAGGGTTCCCACACTTTTTTCATAACGATTTTTCAAAACCTTTCCAAAACTTTTCCAAAATATTTGACCAAATTTCCATGACTTAGTTCTGAGTCACTAAGATCTATTCAAGACCATTAGAGGGTAAAAATGAGCGGGCCTTTCCAGTGTATTAGTGGAATACAGGTCTGCAAAAATAAGCTATATTTCCAAAACTTTTCCAAAACAGTTAAATTATTTCATGACTTTTCAGGACTGAAAATTGTTTTTTCAAATTCTATAACTTTTCCAGGAATTTCATGACCATGTAGTAGTACTAACAAGTAGTTAGCTCATGCAACTGCACTACATGCTGTTTGGAGCGGATCACAAGTTGCGCTCTGAACGCAAACCGAGCCAAACCAAGGTGATACAATGATCACCTGTCCTCCACCCATTGGACTGAGTCTGGGACTAAACCGGTGTGAAAGCACCACTAAATCATCATTCACCCATAGTTCCTTGTCTTCTAAGCTGAATTTACAGGGAAAAACTATTTAACTATTTGACATTCTGACTCTGTATTCTGTGAGTACACTTTATTTCTTCATGCATCGATTATTTTTATAGACTTTCAATATCAAACAATTGGTTAGACATATTTTAAAAACTTTTAGACTGTTTCCCTGGGACAAAATATCATCAAGTTGTGAATATGTTATATGACCTTTGATCTGTTTTGATATTGTTACACTTTGCTTGCTGCATACTTGAATATATTCAGTATTTGGTTCATCGCAAGTTCAACTACAGGGTGTACATTGTAAACAGTGTGCTCATTTACTGTGCGTAGCCTTTGTATGGCAGCAGTTGCGTGCACAGACTACTGTATGCAACATGGACTGCAAAGTGAACCATGCACTGTGAGCATCGCATGAGGGAAACCTGAAGAGATGACCTTTTGGGAAAAAAACTCAGATTGCCGCTTACCGATCGTAGTAGTGAGGAAACCTGGGATGATTCTGTGATCCTCGAAAGCAGAGAAACTGGACCGTGTCCTGTTTTTATCTCATTTTCTATGAATAGAGGTGATCCATCGGCTCCAAAATACAGTTATTCAGTATCACACACACAAAAAATGATTAAATGCTCCAATGAAATTCGACCACAATTGTCTGATAAACTACTTTCTTAGCCTTGTCTGCTACTGTTGCTGATAAGATACAGAAGCCAACAACGGAGAAGAGAACGTTTTTGGCAGACGGAGAAAAAAAATGGCTCAATCTTAACTCGTGAAGAAGCTGCAGCTGCTGCTGAAATGTATGTGAATGACTGTGGAAACAGAACTGCTCAGATTATTCCACATGAAATCATCTGAAACGAAACAACAGTTACTAAAAAATATTGTTTTGATTTGAACAACCCACGAGCAATATATTGTCATTTTCACAAAAGACTGGAAAAGCTAATTATGGAAGGGAGAAAAAAGCACTTACTTTTGTAAATGTAATCCTAGTAATACAGGTACATCTAAAAAAAAAATTATATTGTGAAAAAGTTAAATTTTTCACCCCCACTTATCTCAGAAAGTAAAACCCATATATGATATAGAAGCCTGACATTTCTGTTTTTTTTGTGTGATATTCTAATTTTCTGAGACAGTGAATTTTGGGTTTTCATTATCTGTAAGCTTTAATCATCAAAATTTACAGAAATAAAGGCATGAAATATTCCACTCAATGTGTAATAAGTCTATATCGTATACGGGTTTCACTTTCTGAGATTAGTGACAAAAAATGTTCAAGTTTTTCGTGATATTAAATGTTTTTTAGATGTACCTGTACTCTTATAATCAAAGAAAGCATAATGTGTTACAGACGGCAAACAACCAAAAGTAACAATATAGAGAAGGATATTTTTCTTGCTCCCACATGAATTACATACTGTATAAGTATGTCTACAATCTCAGAATAGGTAGAAACCATTGTGACATTTTAACACCAATCTACACTTTAAAGATGCAGAGAGAGAAGCTACTAGATCACAAAAAGGGGAAAAGTTAAACCAAGGTTGAATAAGAACACACAAAAAATTAATAATATACAGCAATATGACTTATCCTAAATATAAGTGGAGACAAACACTTTAAATCAACATAAATTAGACTGAGGTTGCAGTTTCATGTCAGATAATATAAATTATTTCATCAGTTGTTCAGATAAACAAAAATTCAAAGAGGTGTCATCAAGAAATATCTGTACCATACAGATGAGGAAGCACATATTCCATTTACAGCCCTGATTTATTACTTTATTGTGTCAGTTTGAAACTCTAAGTAGAGGCAGAAGGTTTTGTGCCAGCGTGCATTAACAAAGAATCTGTGTTTGACGCAAGCTTCCAGGTAAATTGCTTAACAACTGTGGCTTGAAGAATTGATTACTAAAAGGTAAAAAATGGACACAAATTGAAGTTTTTATATTGTTCTTTTGTGCTTTAGTGTGAATGAGTCATTTTATAATGTGGATGACATTGCTATGTTACAATAACAGGGACATTTTTGTGTGGAGTTTTCATCTTCTTGGTGTTACCTTGCAGTTTAGGACAGAAGCCATCCAATGACGGGGTAAGTTGGAGAAGAAAGATGTATCATTAAAAGACAAGTGATGCCATCAGTAATCATTTTGACACAACATTTTTTATATAGTTTTAGTCACAGATTTTTGACTAAAATGCCACTTACTGGTCATCAACATTTAGTCAGAGTATTTCAGTTATAGTTTTAGTTAGGGGTGAAGAAAACAATTGATTTGACGATATATTGTGAAATTACGTCGCGTGATTCTCGGATCGATTCAAAATGCATCCATATCACTTAAAAATGATAAAATAAAATATATATATATATTTTTTTACCTTTAATGAACCAGGAAAGTCTTTTCCACTGCAGCAGACATTGTAACTGCACAAAGAAGTTTCGCTGAAACCTGGGCATGTTGACAAGCTTGTGTTTTTTCAATGAAATCTAAAACGAAAGTACTAACTTTTTAACCTTTTTTGCATATACCTCAGTTGAATTGCACTAAAATGTGTTGCACTAAAGTTAAAGTTGGTTTAAAAGCCACAGGCAGATTGTATGTTATTTTTTATTTTAAGTTGTTGGCACATGACATCTTAAAGCCAACGTTTTGCGTGTAAAATATGCCAATAAAATATATTTCATACATAATGTTCTCATGAAGGTGTACACATTTACAGATTCATTGTTTTCTAAGTCATATATGTATATAAAAAAATTGCAATAATCGCCTTATACTTTAATATCAGGATATATATCGTATCGTATCGTGACCTATGTATCGAGATACAAACTGTATCGCCAGATGCCAGGCAATACACATCTCTAGTTTTAGTCAATTAAATGACATTAAGATTTTAGTCAACTAAATTTATTATAGATATAGTCGACTAAAACATAAAACGTAAGAGTGCATTATGCTTTTTTAAAGATTAAATTACCATTTATCAATCTATATATATATATATATATACATACATATACGCGTTTGTGTATGATACTACTCTACATTGATGTGATTAGTCTTTTAATCAATAAATCATCGACTCACTTTATGATTTAATAAAATTATTACACTATTAAGTAAAACATATTTTTGGCTGCCCCATAATGTAATAAAACTTTTTTTAAGTTGTTACATTATTGACCAGTTATTACATTTCGGGTCTCATTAGATTTTTAAAAAACGATTCGGGTCTTGTTACATTTCTTGTTAAACGCCTTCCACCCAACAACAGTTTTCATTGGATACCTTGCTGAAAAGAAACTTTAAGATGGTTTTCGTTCATATGCATTTTTTAGATTCGTCATAGTCTAACTATTGTTACTTAAAAAAAAATGGTAGTCACTAATGATATTTTTCCCTTCCCTGGCTAAAAATGTAAAAATATCTTTAAAATAGATCATTTTAAAACAGAAGAGGCTCTCAGTGTTTTTAATGCATCCCGACACTGTTTACTGATTAACACAGCATAGGATTTATTACACTGAGATCCACCATGAACATCATCAGTCACGCCTTAGCCCAGACTCAGGAGAAAACAGTGTGGCAGCACAGACTTTGGACATAGTGCCAGATGTTTGGATGGAGAAAAGGCTCCAGTTGTCCCTGTTTTTATTCGACTGGGCTTTAAAGTGAATCGACTTGTCACAAAGAGACAGATGGAGACGAAGCCTTAGTCAAACATCCTTCAGTGGGCTAAATGGCAAATGCAAAAGGCTTGGAGGCTGGACAGCAGGGTCACGGGAAAGCTATCCGTGCAGTTATTAGGAGTGATGAAAATGAGCTTGACAGCCAAAATGCATACTGCCATTGTTCAAGTCAAAACAATATTTTACCAGTAGACAAGAAATCCAGAACCAAAAATAAGAGGGATGAATTTCAGTATGAGACATGCAAGCTGATAAAAAACATGTTTGACATTTGTACAACAATATTGCGCACAAGGCCAATATTTGCACGACATTCTACACAAAGTCTCCAACTGACGTACTAAATTTGAAACAATGTCTCAGACATAATATTATGCACAGTGCTATCACACCCAAGTGGTATTGATTCAAAAATCAAGAGTTATGAAAGGAAATTCATCACTCTCTACAGTGATGACATCATCATCACAGACAGACAGAAATTCCTTGCTTTTATAGAGAGATACATCTTGCATCCAATACTGCACTGTTAAAGTACTTCAGACATTCATGTTTTTATTTTAAACATACATGTTTATTTGTTTGTGTTATAAAACAATCTTGACAATAAAGTTGAATCTTTATAGATTGAAATAGTCCTCTGAGCAGCCTGTTTACTTGGATGATGTGCTACACTTATGGAAGTTATTAAGAGTTTGTAGAGCTACAGTAAGTAGATGCGAATTAATTACAGGAGCTTTCATTTATATTCCAAAAAAATTAGTTATGGTTTAACTCAACCATCATTCCTAGTCATAGCGCCACCTATTGGTAAAAGGAAATCATAGGCATATTTGCATAGAACACTGCAGGAAATTTTGTGATATAATCCTTAAAAATGGAAATTAACATTTCTGCCACACCGCGACATGCAACACATCTCAACGTGTGCCACATTCCGACATGCGTGTGATACCGTTCATCGTTGCTTGCAGCTTTAATTTTATATTGATCTGCAGGTATACAGTATTCAATTTGTCAAATTGTTTAGTTCTAGTTTTAAAAATAGGAAATGCTCCCTTGTCATGGTCTTTTGCATAAATTTTGCATCAGATAAATTCATAGGCCTCGTAGATCAATAAATTGGGGATAATTTGTGTGAAAAAATATTTAAAAGGTTGAAATTGCCGCTAGAAACTTTGTTTTCATCTCCATAGTAAACACTGCTTATTGACATAATCTGAAAAGTTGCATTGTGGGATTTGTAGTCCTGGAATATAAAATCATCCTGGGACCGGCTTCAAGCTAATAATCAAACATCCTAATTTCAAAACAAAAGCATCTCTTCTTGTCTTACATTTGTTTTTAAATTTTAACTCTTTTGTAAATAGGGCTCTTGTTTTGAAGTTAACCGGAAGTTTAGTCAGTAACACAATGAAGGGTCTCTGAAAATCTCCAAAATGTCGGAGTGAAATGTATTTCCGCGAGTTTTAATGATGAAATGAGCACATGTTGATATTCTACTTGGTCACTTTCTCACTTAAAATGCTTTCAGAACTTTCAAAGTCATTTTGCCTCAGTGAACTTCAGGTTTTTGTCATTGTAGGTTTGAAGTATACTTCAGTGGGCACGGTCATCATCCTAATCATATGGTAGACTGTATTTATTGAGTTTTTAGTGTATAGTACGTGTGTGCCATTTCAAACACAGCCAATGTCAATAAGAGAGTGTTTACGGTGGAGATGAAAACAATCTTTCAAGCAGTAATATTTCAATTTTTACATTGTTTTTCAAGTAAACGATCTTCATTTTATTGATCTATGAGGCCTTTTCATCGCCAGCAGCTTTAATTAAATTAAGCTAATGACAAATCTCACGTTTCAACATGTAGGTTACTGTGCCTTTATTCTAAAGCGCATGGATCGAAGCTTCGGTGTGTTCAAACTATTCCTGGTCAGACTTTTTTCCCTCTCAAAAGCTATAGAGAACAAAAATGTAAATTCCCGAACAATGCAGCACATTCCCAGCAAAGGAAATGCCAATGAAGTCCAGACCAAAGGTTAACCTGTCGGCATCTCTAAACAGGGGTCTGCATGGCAGATGCTGATGGCCTTTGATTTCCCTGAACGCTGCAGGGTTTCAGGGCTTTCATGTCGTCACCAAAGATTCCCAATCTTTACTTTCACAAATCTTCTTGCAGAAGCTGATTATTATGAATCAACGAAACACCCCCCCACCCCCCACCCTCCCCCCTCCTTTGTTCTGTCACATCATTTTGAGAGAAGTAATCAATGTTTTATAAAAGCTTTCCCTCACAACATTCCATTGCAGAACTGAGAATGATTGTGTCCAACGTGCACTGCAAACACACCTACTGTATCTGTACATATTAGGTATACAAGCTTTAAAGGGCAGCACCTCAGAGATTATTCATCATGCTTTTATGGTGATGAACCAGGGCCAAATAGTGTCAAATTTACTTTGCATTTTCCCACCAGTGTAAAAGAACATTTTCACCTTATCAGTTTGTTTATCATATTTTGAAGTACTTTAAACATCATCAAGTGGTTAAACGTAGCAGGAAGTGATTATGTTGTTGGATGATTTTTAATTGCTTACCAATTTATGACTGTCCGTCTGTTTTTGTACATAAAGCAGAAGTATTACCATTAAAATGAACGGAATGTCTTCATCTGTTTGTTTTATTCAGACGTTGAATATGGATATAAACCCATCCAACCATCCATACATCTATAGACAATTCCTCTCTAATTTGAATGGAAACATGCATAATATAGGAGAATTATTTATTTCTGTTGTAATATGTTTATATAACACTATATTTCCAATAATATTTATTTTGTTGTATGCTGCTGGCCCCAAGAAACAAATTTAGTTTTTATGAAAACATAAAAATCTGCACTAAAAGCTAAAATAATTTGAACTTGTGGCATTATTTCTGTGAAGCAGCTCCATTAATTATAACGAAATTATTAAATCTCACATTTTAAAGTGAATTTTAACATTAAAATAAAGCAAAAACAACACGTGATTTGAGGAGTTTAGCTCTGCAACACATTATGATTTATCATCATCATAATTATAAACCTTTCTTGAGCTTAATTCCTAATAATTATATGTATTCTGTTTATGCGATATTATACGGGCATCACTTGTGTTTGATTGTAATGTACACATCTGCTCTATAGACTGTTATTTATCAAGAGCTTTAATCAATCTTCCATATAATGATAATAATAATTAACAAATACAACAAGATAGAAAAACCCTTTTAAATGTCTTCAAGAATTGACAGTCAAAAGTGATCTCATCTATATTTAGGTCAATGTGGCCGTCGTGTTATACAAGTCATTAGCATTAACGACTTTGAACAAATAAATTAGCAGGTTTCACTGGATTATCTCAAAGCTATTCAGTGTAGTTTATAGTTTGTGTGGTGGACTTTCTTTATGCATCACACATTACGAGCCACATGACCTCCCACTGTCCAAAAACACTTTATTCACTTTGTGTTTTGATAAAATGTGAGCCAGACTTTTTAGGTGAAAGCCAAAATAGCACTGAAATATATATTAGTGGTTATGCTAGTTTTATTTTGAAAACGTCAGTTTAACAGACATTGGTTGTAGTTTATCTGTGTGTGTGACAGACTTTCTTTTCTTGGTTTAACCTAAAACATATGCCATTTCCATAAAAGAAGTTTCACCCATAATTAGTAGGGGTGTCTCGATGTGATATTGATATTGGATGTTTGTTGTATATGAGCAAAAAATAAAATGACTATCAGATGATATCGCCTGCATCTCAAATCTCAGATAAAAGCACTCTATTCCAGACTTCAACAAACAGCACTTCTAATAAATGTGTCAGTTTTTCCTCATAATGTTGACTATTGAACACATTCCACACTACAAAATAAGCGATGATGGTACCGTATCAGAAGTGGGGCAACCCTAATAAGTAGGAGGTACCGAGCAGCCCTTGGATCAAGTAGATTTCATGTGCTGCAAAGTTGGATGCTTATTTGAATAAAAATACAAATTAAATCTTTCAGAAGTTTTGATGTAGTGGTGAAATTGAGAGTTACAGTATTCACGTTACTGTAATTGAGTTGCTTTTATTTTAAGTTGTATTTTAACTTTTTTTTTCTGTTTCTAAATGTACCGTTTTAAAATAATTAAAGTAATTCATTACATTCCTACACCCAAACATTACTGAGTAAACTATAATTTTTTGTGATTATCTTTTTTATTATGTCCGTTTAATGGTCTTTTAATGAACTGCTGACCTCACGTACTCTACACTTTTGTCAAAATTGAACATACATGCATTTTATGTTCCTATTCTTAAATAACAGAAACTTGTTTTCATTGCAAACAAAATAGAATAAAAAAAGAAAAAATTAAAAATATTATTGATCCAGTGAGCATAGTATCTATAGTTATTGGGCTTTATTAATTAACGTATTTTTGTTCCCTCAATCGGAGATACATTTCAATTTAACTTGAACAAATGTCATCATTGCAGTGTGTAAATGTGCAGAGCTGCAATGATATCACACAATAACATAGATTAGTGTTTCTAAAATGGGGGTATGTGTACCCATAGGGACACACGATGGCACCACAGGAGGTACTTAAGAGAGACAGAGAGCAAAATTAACGAATGAAAGCATTCAAAATATGGAGTTTTAAAATGTTTATTTTAGTTAAAAATAATAATCATAGTAAATATTACCAGCAACTCACAAAACGACAACAAAAACACACAAAATAAGAGAAAAATATACTGATTAATAAAAAGGACAAACAACAACAAAATACACACAATTGCACCAAAAACACGGGCACTAAGAAAAATACTTACTATTATAAGCAACACACAAAACAACAACAAAGACACACTAAGTGAAAGAAAGATACACAATATCGAAACAAAATACACAAAAATAACAGAGAAACATACAAAACGACATAAGAAACAACCAAACGACACCAAACACACACACACACACACACGCACACGCACACGCACACGCACACGCACACACACACACAGGAGAGAGAATAATTTAAATAATACCAAAAACACACAAAATAAAAGAAAAATATACTGAATAATAAAAAGAAAAAACAGCAACAATAAAAACACAAAATATGATAGAAATGATCTTGATTAGAACATGAACTGAAAATATGAGGATCAGTCTTGGTCCCACATCAGGCAGGAAATTACCATAAATGATAAAAACTATAGAAATAAATCAATTTAGGAGCCACTAAATACTGTTTCATTCCACTTATTTACAAAATTAGATTCTTTAAAATGTGTGTTTTTCACAGAATTCTGAGCAAAATGTTGTAGTCGGACAAAGGGGTATAGTACTTGGATTCAGAAATAAGAGAAAGGGGGTTCTTGGGCCAAAAAAGTTTGATAACCGCTGGTATAGATCAATCAAATGATTACATTAAATAACAAAATCAAATCAAATGAATGTCCAGCAGCCATATTGTTGATAACAGATTAAAGATGCCTTTAATCGGAGGCTTTCGGCCACAGACTTGGGGTGAAAATCCTATTAATGCCACGTTTAACACCAGAGCTACTGTATTTTCTTGTTTAGGCCACAATGTGTCATCATTCATTTCAATCACCTTAAGTCTCGCCACACTTGTGAAGCCTTTGAATGAGGAGGAGTTCTCCTTCTGGGCGGCAGCAACAGTTTAAACAGACGTTCCTGCCTGGTGTCATTTATAATCAGCCCATGCAGCTGCTGTATATGCTCCATAACAGCCACTGAGGCTCTAATGTTAGATGTGGGCTGTGACCCTGTGCACGAGACAGAGGGATACTTCATCTGCTCGGAGATGACTCAGCGTTCATCAGTCATGGGATCAAAGAAACTGTTATTATCCCATGTGTCATGTTAATGATGATGTTGAATGTTCAGACTGGGGATGACATCACATTGGGAGGCAGCCATCTTGGAGCCCTTAAACAATAAATGACGTCTTTACAGTATCGTAAAACAACACTGTAAAGTCATGTGAATGGCTGCTCGCCCTGCCATTGTTTAACACAGCATTACACATGTGCAATAAATGCTCAACTATACACATTATGAAACAAGATAAGTGTGTGTGGGATTAAAAAAAAAAGGCATTTCCTTTGCTTTGTTGTAATAGTTGTTGAAATTAAAACAGTGATCTGTGTGTGTGCGTGTGCGTGTGCATGTTGTAGTGTCTCCATGGTAAAATGGTAAATGGACTTGATTTATGTAGCGCTTACATATCAGCTCATCCACTCATTCACACACCACTGGGACTGAGCTGCCATGCAAGGCACTGGTCAACTTCACTGGGGGCAACTTCAGATTCAGTGTCTTGCCCAAGGACACTTCGGCACATAGACAGGTATAGACTGGGATTGAACCCTCAACCATGACAGACTGGCATCTTGTAGAATGTGAACCTAGTTGCCCTACGCCTGTTTGTTACTAGGATCAGCTCTAGGAGACACAATGTGTGATTTTACTGGTAATTATAAATGCAGAATGAATGACTAAATGAAAGCCATATAAATAAGGGTGGAAAAAAAATATTGACTCACAAAATATTGTGCTTTATTGGGTGACAATATGAAAAAATATTGCTATTTCTCCACAGAATCTTATATATTTTTATATATTTATTTATTTATTTTACCATCTCGGCATATACAGTATGGGGTGAGATTTGTCTCAAAAATATTCACAAATATGTCCACAATGTTCACGTGTATTTTACAGATTTTCATGTGTTTTTCAGATTTTCACATGTGTTTTTCAAATCCAGGAATATATCCACAATTTACACATGTGTTTTATAATTTGCGCGTGTGTATTCATCATGAATTATCATGATTCAATTGTTCCTGTGAATTGTGTAAAGTATTGAGTCTGTGGATCAGCCGGCTTATGAATCTATTTTTGACACAAACACAACGCAGTTTTGCTCAGATTCACACACACAGAGGTCCCGACCCACCTGTGTGGAAAGCACCACCCCCACATGTGAAAGCACACGTGAAAATCTGAAAAACACGTGAAAATGTAAAAAAAAAAAAAAAAAAAATGTGACAATTGGAAAAATACATGTGAAAATCTAAAATATGTATGTGAAAATGTGAAAATGTGCCCTCATAGGTCAACACTACATAGTGTAGTGCACGTTAATGTGCTGAATCTCAGTCTGAATAACTGACTGACTTATGATGTGCATTATTCCTTGGAACCGTGACTCACATATTGTTTCTTGAAGTGTACAATTCAAAGTTTGTTTTTGAATAAGAATAGATCACAATAATCTTTACTATTGAATCCCAATGAGCTCCCTTTAGTAGAGCACAGTATATCTGTTACTATGGGCTCCTCAACTGTAGACATGAGATGAGTTCATTTGATTTAGAAACCAGACTCCTTTCCAACTTAATGCTACAATAAATGTAATATGTGACCATAGCTCGAAGCATCACCTTCTGATCTAGTTGTTGGAGTTTTGACTCCAATGACGAACCTTATGCCTCCAAATGGTAGATCAGCATCTCAGCATGTGACAGCACAGCAGTTCTGTCACACATAGAGTCTGAATGGGTGAATGTGGCTGATATTAATGCCGCTTCCATGGTAATAAAAGAGCTATAAAAACCCAGTCTCTATACCTTTTTTAATCATAATAATAATAATGAATAGCACCACTTTAACAGCAGGATTGAACAAAGTGCGTTAGTTAGGCGGGGGTACACGCTGGACAGGGCACCATTCCATCACAGGGCAACACAGACAACCATTCACACCTACAGGCAATTTAAAGTCTTCAATCAACCTCATGTTTTTAGAGTGTGGGAGGAAGCCGGAGTACCCGGAAGAAACCTACGTAGCACAGGGAGAACAGGATAATTTTAATCATCATCATTATGATTATAATTTTTTTAACCTAAAAACAACCAATATATGATTTATTTGTTAATTTTCCACTTTTACTCTCTGCAGTAGCCCCTGTAGTGCCATCACGTACCCCTAGGGCAGGGGTCACCAACCTTTCTGAAATGGCAAGCTACTTTTAAGCTAGTTCATAGTCCAAAGGGCTACCACTTTAAAAAGCACTTATCAAATACTAAGTTTTTACTTTAAGTTTCAACCTGCAACAATTTATTTCCCCTTATTTATGTCATTGTTTCATTTTCGTTACGTTTCACACGCAGGAAATCCTCACGTTCCTATTTTATGAGCCACTAATAACTTTAAATAATTGTAAAACATGCAACATGTTTTTACTTGTACAATTTAACCATTACGTAATTTTTTTTTTTTTTTTGAAGATCCACTTTGCGTTCTTGAACCGTTCACAACCCATATACTCGTCCAAATCTGTGACACTTAAAAACACGTCAAGTTTCAGTGAATTTTGTTTTCTAAAAATGGGTAATTTAATACAAAAAATGCAGCGGTATGTAATATACTCTCTCATTAGAGGCTCTGACTACATCTGTCATCTGTATGTATCTGTGTGGGTTTGAAGCTTTAGATGGAGCTCATTGGTGACGAGAGCTCCAGAATAGGCCTGACGCCACCTCACATGGTCCATGCAGGCACCATGTTGGCGACCCCTGGGGTGCACGTACCCCCATTTGAGAAACACTGAACTAGAAGTCTTGATCATTTAAGGTGATTCTGTCAGTGAGCAAACAGGCCTGGATCAGTTGTTTTATATGAACATGTTGGAGAATGTCATTTCTTACCTTGAATTCCTCCAGGATCTTGTAGGTCTTCCCCCTGTATTCACAAAAGTTTTTAACCTCCTTGCACTCGGGGCAGCAGCCGTTGTGCTCCACCTTGGTGCACTTGGGGTGTAGTTTGGGACACTCGGGCTGGTCGCACACCGGCCCGTCCTCCGTGCACACGCACGGACAGTTCGAGTGGCCCGGGTAGAACCGCTCCCCGAGTTTGTAAACGAAGCCAGTGTCGTCCACGCAGCCTTTGCCCCGGTAGTCATCGAACACCATGTTGTCCCCGCCAGTCCGCTCCGCCTCGTCCACCGTGTAATCCTCAGAGTTTCCCACCGAGGCCGGAGACGCAGAGCCCAGGGCCGACAGCAGGAGCAGGGCGGCCAAAAGGAGACCGCGGACCATCCTCCGCCGCGACATTCACCTCCTCCACACTTAACACGACCACATGGATGTCATCGTCACCAGACTCCCTATGGATGTGTCCGGTGTCCCTTCATCACCATCACCATCATCAAGTAGGTAAACGAACTGCAGTGGAGAAAATAAATAAGAAAGTGTGTGAAATGCATTGAGAATGATGATCAAACAGTTTAGATCATCTGCATAAACCAGCTCCACCTTCATCATCACTTCATCCCCTGAGTCCGTTTCTGCTTCTACTTGACAGGTAAATGTCATTATTCCTGAGAGCAAATAATAAACCCTGTAGTTAACATTACAATCTTATAAAAGGTGGTACTGTAATGTGTCTGAGTGGTGATGGTGGTGCATCGGATCATGCAGATGTTTCCTCCAAAGTCAAAGCAACAGCTGGACCTTTAACAGCAGAAGAAGGGGTTATGCTAAGCATTTATTATCCAGGGTGGGTGGGGTGGTCTCGTCGCTACCAATAACACCCACAAACATGCACATGTCAAAAAAACTTCACGCACAGGACAACAGGTAGCACTGGGCGTTATCTTATAGAGGAATATACCTTCCACTATTTTATCATCTCATGCCCTGAAGCTTGGTTAAAATGCGCAAAAAAAGGCGTCGCTTTACATTGGCAGGAAACACCAATCACTATCATAATCCTGTAATCATATACAGCCATAGTAAATATCAGTTTTAGGTCATGATGAGTGGGTAAATAAATGCCAGAAAAGACTCACCACCTTCAATATTCTTGATATTTCCCAAGAAACCCCTCACAGACAGAATGGAGACAGCTGCATGTGCCTTTGGTGACTTCACTTAAACCAACGGCACATTTCTCCAGGTTCCATAAAAAATACCCCCATATGCCCCCCCAAAAAGCATCGAAACACCAGTTTTTGAGAGGATCTGAATCCCTTCTTTCATCTCGAAAAAAATAGTATCCAAAGTCGGTCTGTTCGATCACATTTTGTCTGGTAAAATCGCAGTTATGTCCAAAAGCACGAGGGAGGAGGCAAAAAGAGAAAGAAAAGAAGAAATCCTTATTTAAAAGCGTTCCCTGAGAATCCACATGCAGTCAATGTCGCAGGTCAGTATTGGACACGCACGTAGTCGCTCTTGTTGCACACGTTGAGTGCGTGATACATCCAAGACAAATCCACACAGAGGAAAGTTGGATAGTGTTAAACCCCCCCCCCAACAAAATCAACCCCTCCAAAAATAAAACCCGTTACACTGAAGAGGAACACGCGTGGTTTGATCGCGCGCAGAGAGAGAGAGAGGACAGAGAGATCCGACTTCAGCACCTTGGAGAGCGACTGTCTCCTGCGTCCTGCACCGAGCACCGCACCGCACAGCACAGCGCCCTCCCCTCCCCTCCCCTCCCCTCTGCTCTGACACGCACGGACACAACGCACGATCCGTGCACCGCATCCACTTCTCTTGCACGAGTTAAGAGCAAAAAAAACAAACAAAAAAACAACAACCAAAATGAGTGTCAGGGAAGGAAAGTAGATATGTCACATGGAGGATGGAGTCTCTCCCTTCCTGCTGGACGGTTGTCTCATTATGTCGGCGGTGAACGTGCATATGCATACGTGCAGTCTTCACACGTGACCTGCAGCTATAACTCCCCACTTCAGTCATTACTGTTTACACAAACCTATTTGTATTCTATTGTGCAAAAGGCAGAGTGACATCTCTCCCTCCTGGCTTTGCAGAGCATGAGGGTCGGATTTGTTTTACAGATGGAAGCCCATAGGGGCCACTGCACTGCCTCTCTCTGTCTGCAGAGTCTAAACCAGGGGTGTCAAAGTCATTTTAGTTCAGAGGCCAAATAAGGAGCAGTTTGATCAAGTCATTTCAACACTATTGTGCCCTAGTTTGCACTTCTACGTATACATAAAATACATAAAATGTAAGAAAACGACAATGTCCAAGCAATAAGTGAGAGATATCAGTCCCAACGCGGTCTTCACTTTAAATGTCCTAGATTTTGTGACCAATTTATATTAAAATAAGGGAAATATAATGTAATGATTTGAGTAAAATTGAAGAGTTTTGTAAGAATTTTGAGTTTTTTCCAACTGTTTAACATTCATTTCCAAGCTTTTGGTCAGACCGAAACTTTGGATTTTATTTTTAATTTTGAACTTGCATTGATTTTTTTCTTTTTCACTCAAATTTGCTTTAAGCTCTGGCACCCTGACAGATCTACTTCTGATTTCTAACTGTTACTGACTACAATCATGTGACATAAGCACCGGGAAAACTGTGAGACCCTGCAAATATTGTTGAGTTTCATTTAATGTTGAATGTTTTCTCTTTTATTTTTACTTTTTTTGTGCGGGCAGAATTGGATGCTCCAAAGGACCGAATTTGGCCCCCGGGCCATTAGTTTGACACATATGGTCTAAGCACAGATGACTGGGTGAGACACAGAAGTCGATCCCATCACTTCATTAATATAATCCCCACAAGGGAATCATCAACGTCTCATCAACTCCAGGCTTGTCATTAAGGATTGGGACCTTTTATAGGAACCATATGTTGCTCTAAACACCTGTCACTGCCCAGGGTGCAGGTTGAATTCTCACTAAAACGTATAACATCTACACCTATAATCATCGACACCTGCTGTACCATTATTGGGATTAACAAATATGCAGTTCCAGTGATGCATTTAATCACTTTGTAACATCTGTGGGTAATTTTTTACTATTTTAAACTTATAACCAGTAAGTAATTTGTTACATTTCTACACCCAGCCGTTACTGTGTAAATTATTACTTTTTGTTCAAATGCATCACATCATAGCCAACCAACCAGATTAAATGTAATGTACCACACCGAAACAGACATTGAATGGAGGTTATTTTCTCAGATTTAGAGTTGATAGATTTTATTTTGAATGGTGTTTATTGGTGTTATTTCAAAAACAATTGTACATTTTGACAAACCTTTTATTTTATACAGATGCCTTTGTGGATTTGGTCTCTTCCTTTTTAAGTTTATACACGAGATGTTTACTGTATGCAAGGGACCCGTGGCCAGATTTAATACCAGAAATAAACATGGGGGGGGGGGGGGGGGGGGGGGAATAACTAGTAACCTTTACTTTGAGTACTATTTAATTGATCAAATTTTTACTTGTACTTGAGTATTTTATGTATGACCTACTTGTACTTGTACTTGAGTACAATTTCAATCAAGTACCAGCGCTTCTACGTGAGTAGGATATATATCAGTACTCTTTACACCTCTGCCTATCATCACCATTCAAACCAGCACAAAGAGAATTGGGAATAGTTCTGTTTGAAGGTCTGACAATATTGTTGCTTATTTGATGAACCCCTTCCCTGATAATCTAAGGCTTGCCAAATCACTGACCTCTTTTTAAATCACACCTTCACATTTATATTCCAAAAATAAAAATAATAAAAAACCTTATTTTTAAACTATGCTCCATTGCTTTTTATTATTCTTTTTGTCTGTTTATTTCTGTTTTGGTTTTGAATCCCTCTTTGTTCTTTGATAGCTTTTGTCACCCATCATTTGTTCCCTCTTTTACAAATGTCACCTTGTAACAGTGTTTTGAGAAGTGCTCTATAAATGAAGTGGTTATCATTATTATTATTGTCTCCTCTTCACACCAGTGTAAGCAGATTAAAGAAGTTGGATTTTACTCTCTGTTACACAGGAGTATTACATACAGTAGGTAATGCTGCCTTCTCTCCCCACTGTAATGGTTCTAAACCAGTAAGACGAGGTAAATATTTGTCCATCTTAACTGGATGTTGCTATAGCTGAATGCTAACAGAAAGATGCTCCTGACTTTAAAGGAGAAGCTCAGGGTTTCCACATGATTCTGTCCATTGGAGTTAAAGGTTAGAAACAAAGTGGTCAATGAATGTACTTTTCTGCCAACACAATATCCCAAGCATGTATAGGTTTGGTGATGGAAGTGATGAGTTTCCAAACATAGAGATAACATGCAAACTCAACAGAAAAAGGTTAAGGTAGGAATCATTTTTTGGATATAAAAAAAAATCATTCTATCACTTTAAAAGTCGTTGTTTTAACATTATATTTGATGTAGGAACTGTTGGCGTTCCAGTTGACCATAAAATAAATCAATGCTGCTGTATATGTATGCAACACTGTATTAATCTGCTTGTGCCTGCTCTCAGTCTGACCTTCCTCTCTCCTTTCTCACCTCAACACCTGATTTAAATCAGTAATCAGGTGGAGAGGGACGGAAAGGTGGATATATATAAAGCTCAGGAACAGAAGAAGAAGAAGAAGAAGAAGAAGAAGAAGAAGAAGAAGAAGAAGAAGAAGAAGAAGAAGAAGAAGAAGAAGAAGAAGAAGAAGAAGAAGAAGAAGAAGAAGAAGAAGAAGAAGAAGAAGAAGAAGAAGAAGAAGAAGAAGACAACTTATTGTGAGTTTGTTATTATAGTTTGGACTGGAGTTGGTTGCTAGTCCTGTTTTCATGTGCATTTAGGTTCAGAGCAGACTTTGGAAACTAGTGACCAAGGGGCCACATGTGGTGCTTGTTGTAATTTTGCACAGCTCCAAAATGACATTTCAAAAACATACAAAACAGCAACAATATGCAAAACTACATACATAAAACAACAAATGACAGAAAAGTGTACAAAAACACACAAAAATGTATGAGAAATAACAAAAACACAAACTGTTCTTTCCAATATTTATTATCTTAGAGGTCATTATTCTAAATGCTGACATGAATGTTCATAATGTCGCCCTTGGATCAGAAACAATCAAAGTTTTTGTAGTTTAGAGGTTGGATGCACAATGTGACGACCTTACGTGGGGTTGGCCCAGTGTCCTGCCTACTTTTGTTTGGGTTTATTTGGGTGGTGGATTAATAGTTAAGGAAGCAGGTTTATAAGCATAGGGTCACCGTTTGAATTCCAGCCTGGGTCATCACTGTGGGATGTTGAGCAAGCCCCTTAACCCTAGCTGCTCATGTTATACGTTGCTTTGGATGAAATTGAAACCTTGTAAAGAGTCTCGAGAGTGTTATTTCTGCCTCTAACTAGCCCTGTAATCACAACTATGGAAATATGATATTCAAGCAATGTGCATTTAATACATGAACACATGATAAATGCATCAAGTTAAGTCCAAACATATAGATTAAATGTTAATTTTATTTTTTTTTTTAACTTTTTACATAGTAGACCTCTATCTCCCAATAGGTTGAAGCCAATACTCCATCCTGACAACCAGGATGTCTTGTTTCATAAAATATCTGTTTTATATTTCAGGTCATTTGCTTTCAATTTGACACTGATGACAGTCTGTAATTCAGATGATAAAACATTGAATAAATGTTGGCAAAAACTGAACCTGTTTTTCAGATATTGTATTGAGCTGATCACTGAATTATATTTTCCAGAAAATAATATTTTAACATAATTCATTCTTGAAATACACAATGTTCAACATTTGTCCAAAATATATAATTTATATTTGTGTGAAAATCAAGTAGGTTGTTTTACTCTCTAATTAGATAGTTGGACTTTAACACATTTCCTTCTACAAAAGAGAATAAAGCATGAACTGATATAATGTAGACTGTTCAATTATTTACATATATATATATTATTATACTCTAGGAATAAATCATAGAATTAAAGCTTATTACTAAACAGATCAAGTGTTCAGTGAATTATGTATTTACATATGTATGGTGACATTACTGATGTAAACCTTACACTTGATGACTTTTAACTACTGAGGGTACAACTATTTTTTGGAAAGCATCATATTAGATGAAATGGCTTTCTTTTTATTTGAGAGAATTCCAAGGCCCCAAATGTGTATATGATCGCAGTGATTAGATTAAATTAAATCTGAACACAGCCTTAAGTCATTCCGTTTGTATGACGAAGCAAGCTGAACTGACGTGTGCGTGCGTGCGTGCGTGCGTGCGTGTGTGTGTGTGTGTGTGTGTGTCAGTTCTTTGGAATGCAGACGCTTGCAAAGCTGCAATCACAACAGAACCCGTGGCAATCAGGGCCTTGTCAAACTCCTTGTTGCATGTATAAACTTGGGAGTTACTTTGTCACACGAATCATGGAGCAGGTGAAAAACACAAAGGGCAATCTGCTGTCATCCTGTTGACTTGCTTTCATTGACTGCACCACTAGTGGAGCTGTGTCGTCATTACCCACCATAGAGCCCAGTAAGTGTAAGGGACATTAAATAGTTTGCTTAATGTATGCATCATTTGGAGTTTGAGATATTTTTTTATGATGTCTAAATTTATGTTTGCCCTCCAAGTTTTTCAATCTATGGCTCTACAGATCTTCTTTATACGTCCCTTGCCCACCTTTACAAAAAGTTATTAACTGTTAACCTCATTTAAAAAGACTTAAAACAAGAGCACACTGTGAAAATTCCACTAAGCACCAAATCTCCTCTTTGCCAGATATTGGCAGTTATCTAGATCAGTGATCTGAATCAGGGTACCATGATTGTTTACACTACAGGGTTCTAAGAAATTTCTATCCACAATTACAAAGATACAGTAGGTCCAAATATACATATACGATTCTGGACCCGTCCTTCAATTATATTGCACTTTTGGCAATCTTCTGGCCCACACAAAACAGATGTGAGCCTGAAGTGGCCCACCTTTGATGCAGCACATGTGGGCTAGTTATCTCGAAACATATTTGGGCCAGTTTTGGCTGATGTACGGCAAATTTGTGTCGACTAATTCTTATATATCCTTATATAAGTCGTACCATATTTATTTGGTCTGTTCTTGTCTGATATCTGGCATTGTGATGACTTGGTTGTGGCCAGGTTTTGGCAAACAGGAGCGGATCACCCAAGCGCCATCATTCTATGCGGTATGTGGGCCAGATAAACTTTCCAGGTGTGGACTCACCAGGCCAGATGTGGACCAGAAGAATTTTGCTATCTGGAATTGGCACCTCCATTTTTTTTTTTTGATAAATTGTGATGAATTGTGATGCGCAGACCAGATCAATCCAGATGACACTCATTGAGGTAATTGAGGAACCAACCTGACAAATTTTATAAAGATTGGTCAATTATGAACCGAGATATTAATTTCTGAAACTTCGCCTGTGATGCCAGATAAAGATATTTCCATTTTGGAACTAATCCGGAATCAGTTTATTCTTCTGCATCCCCTCAAAACAGTATTGGAATATTCCATGGTGTAAGTTCTATATATGGTTAAAATGTTGTCAAAACGTACTTAATCCTCCCAACAGACAAACAAACGCTGGTGAAAACATTACGTCCTCTGTAATTCTCTCACAACACAGTCAGGAAAAGTATATATGGATATATTGATTATTAACGCTAACGTTGTGCTTGACTGAATGTTGCATCCTAATGTGCGATGACTTGTCGAAGACATGTCGTCCAGATACCCAACCACGCTATGGTCCATTAGGCCTTTTCATTCTGGCTCATGGAAAACATGGCATAGAAGATTCAAACCATCACACGGTCTGAGAAAATGTACATGAGTAACCACTCCTGTTGACAGACTGGCCCATGTCTCACTGCTAAATGGGAAACTAGTGTCATTGGTGGGACAATGCTTTCAGATGACATTTTCCCTCGCCCACCCCCCCA
The DNA here is from genome assembly GCF_900634775.1 of Gouania willdenowi. Taxonomy (NCBI): domain Eukaryota; kingdom Metazoa; phylum Chordata; class Actinopteri; order Blenniiformes; family Gobiesocidae; genus Gouania; species Gouania willdenowi. Next base: position 8,692,205 of record NC_041064.1, on the reverse strand, counting down.
CCACTCCCCCCCACCAGAGGAGATGCTCATATCTCACTTGAATTTGATGGGAGCCAAACAATTGTCAGTGCAGTGGACTGACTTTCATTTCAATCAGCTAATGGAAAGGGAGCTCTTTATCCACCCACTCCACCTCCCTCAACCCCCCCCCAACCTCATGTTTTCCTGCAGCAACACATTCACTACAGCAAAGCCTGCACCGAATGTTATAATGGTTTTGCCATTAGCACTGCATTTATGGTGTGCTAGCGGGTCTTAGCTATTATAGACAGTTACAGCTATTCATGCTAACTTATCAAACTGAATGCTAGCGAACAAGGAAGTAATGTGAGTAAGAGAATGGAATGAAAAACAAAAAAGAAAGCGCCAGAAGGAAGTGGAAGTGAATACTTGTGTTAAGTGGAGCATACATTTTTCTTCCTTCATGGAAATAATGCCGGGCTTTATAAAGTGAAGACTTTGCGTTAATGTCTCTAGGAGGGGATTTTATACATCGAACACTCATTCTCTCAGTATTAAATTTGAAATTAGCACAAGCAGTTGGCTACATTTTTTTCCTGTGAAAATGTAATCCTTGACTTGAGCTCCTGCAATCCCCCGCTGATCTGACTGTGTAATAATGTGAATCCGTGTCTCTCAGACTGATCCACACACTACTTTCCAAAAGATTCCTGCAAAATCCGTTCAAAGACGTTCAATCATTTTTTAAAAAATGTGATAAACGTATAAAAGTGCAGATAGTCTGGATTTTTCCTTAACCTTCCCTCCCTTTAGGTTTCTCTAATTAAAATCTCTCCATTGGTATTCATCATACATGTTTCACTGTGAAGCCAAAAAGCATTTTTTAGACCTTTTTAAAGCCCAGTTTTTCATCAGTTATTGCTTCTTTTTGAGCCTCTTTATTTGTGATAGAATTCATGAATACCTGTTATTAGGTTCCACTAAACCAGGGGTGTCAAACTCATTTTAGTTCAGAGGCCAAAAACGGAGCAGATGATCTTAAGTGGGCCGCAGAGTTTTGGCAGAAGATGTAATCAATGTTGTGCTCTAATTTGCACTAATATGAAATCAATAAGTAACAGATATCAGTCCCGACAGGATCTTCACTTTCATGTTATTTGATTTTTTTTGTGACCCATTTTTACGTAATTTGAGTGTATTTTGTGGAATAACTTCAAGAAAATTGCAAGTTTTTGGAAAAATGTAGTTATTTTAATAATTAGTGATTAAAAATGACTGCCATCATGTGATATAAGCGGGAATAAATGTGAGCCCTGCTATAATTGTGGAGTTTCATTGAATTAATGTGTTAATTTGGAGATATCGACAACTGAGTAAAGTTGGTAATTTACACAATGATTTCTGGTTTCTCTGACAGCCCATAGCTTTCTGCTATGGGCTGAATTAGATACTTTAAAGGGCCGGGTTTGGCCCCCGGGCCTTGAGTTTGACACGTGTGCCCTAAACTCTTCAGTGTGTCTACGGCGATATCAACAGCCTTTTTTACAGTATGTTTGTTTAATTTTGGTCACTTTTCTTTGTGTCTCAACAGTTGTGCAACAATATATTGTCAACATAGACACACATGCTCGTATAATGACTGTAAATTAACACAAGTTCTTAGAAATTAAAGCTGCTGGAGGTGATATTTTTTATTAGATAAAGTCATAGTGTAGGCTCAAAAAGAAAAAAGTACATGGTTGAAATTGTTGTTGTAAAATCTATTCCCATGATATATCATTTTGAGGCTTTACCTTACATTTAGCTTAGAAAACGTAAATAAATGAATCTTTTAAGATGAAACGACAGCATTTGAAAGCATGTTTGAAATCTGAGGAACTAAGAAAATGTTTAAGAAATCTGTTTAATCAAACGGTGTCATCACAAATTTTGATTCCACTATAATCCGTGAATGGTTCATTCGTTTCTAACATAAATGTAAAATAATTTCTCCACATTTGTCACTAGACAGGGTTAATTGAATACACCCCACAACACAATATGCACAACTGTAGCATTTTGCTTTTTAATCACAATCAAAATAGTTGATCCTTCCCTACCCTGACTCCCTCTCCCCATTCCTTTCCCCCTCACCAAGGTGTAACACTGCCTTTTCTTTTTATATTCTCCCTTTAATAAAGTTTTTCTTCCCCTTCCTTAGGTGGTTTCATTTATGCAATAAAATAATTGTATTTGTTTCATTGAAGTAATTAAACATGCATAGCTTTGACAGGGTAAAGGCGATTGTGCTTCGTGTTTGTAAATATGAATCGTTTGATTTGCTTTAACACCCTCAAATAAAGACACAAGACAAAACAATGGCAGTTTGTTTATACCAGTACAGTTTAAACCGTAAATAAAATGCACAAAAAGATGACGGCATTGAAGTGCAGTTTGTGCAGTTTTAGGAGTTGTCCCTGAACACACCACTGGTTCCCATAAGCTTTTATTTTAAAGCCCAAGCACAACCAAGGTTTTGTGGAGCTCAGATAGCATTACCATGGTGTAAAACATGTATCGCTCATGTCATGTCTGGAGATCAAAGTGGATTTCCTAAGCAACAGTTGTTTGAATAAATTAAACCTAAACACATTATTCAAAAAAGTCTTGCTGGAATAACATGTAGCTCTTGCCTCATAATTTCTCTGTAAAAACCCAAAGATCACAAAAAACAAAACAACAAATTGTGATTTTCTCAATTTAACTTTAAAACAGAAAAATGTTGCTTATCTGGTTTTTGTTTTTTTCTGTAATTCCATTTTGGTTTTAAATGAGTAAAACAAAAATAACAAAACTGTTTATTTTTTCCAAAGAACAAAACAATACACAGATTCACTGTCGTCCTGTTGAAGTCAAATGTAATTGCATAACAAAATCTAAATAACGAAATAATGAATAGCATTAGTCTCCAATGTTGTCAGTGTGTGCATTTTAATTCAATTCCAAGTTAAGAAAAGGGACAAAGTGTGAACATTGATGTAGATGAGGAGTATAAACATTTTTATAAATTCCAACCTCCAGGTTTTAACATGTGCTTTAGTTCCAGGGTGTCCTTAAAGCAATTCTTTAGCTGTGGATCATCTCATCCCATCCACTTTCCCCTGTAGTCCCATTAAAAGCATCACATCTTGCATTACGTGGCAGTGTGATTCAGACATTCAAACAACCATGCACAGGAAAAGGGATTCATGGGCTTTTGCTTTTGGGGATGAGTCAGCTCAATGGCGAATGGTGAATAAGCAAGAATTTCCTGCGCCAGGCTTGCTTTTACTGGTGGCTTGTGGGTCTCTCTATGATGATGATACTTTGTGTCCCTCCTGAATGTAACTGTGCCCCTGTGGGTGCTGGCATTTTCCGCCAACTTAGAATAAGAGCTCTTCTCTCCTCCCACAGGGAGGCCTGTAGAGGCCGTGATTTGCTCTCTCTAAAGGCTGTCGATGCTTCAGCACCTCCAGGGAGGTACTCAGCGCTGAGACTGTCGCTGAGGTTGGTTGCGTTTTAATGACTCTCTCCTGCCTTAGACATGCAAATAGAACCAAAGTGAAGAGCATGCCTGGAGGGACACTTTGGCATATAAATTAACTGCAATAGACCGGATTTTGTGGTGTAATATAGGACTAACATGTACAAATGAAATAATGAAGGTATTAATTATCCAAAACATTACTTGGGTACTTTTTCATATTCTTACTTTTTAATGTTTGTACTATATAGTGAGGGATTTTGGGCAGATTTACTGGAGTTTAATGCATTTTGCTAAACCTGGAAATCATCAGAAGTTTTATTACCTCTGCCAAAAAGTGTTTATTCATTTGTTTGTTAGTTTGTTTGTCTGTTAGCAGAATTACAGTAAAAGCACTTAACAAATTTTGACAAAAATGTAGCCGAAAATAGACCCTACGCCAGTGGTTCTCAACCTTTTTTGCATCGCAACCCAATTTCTCTATCACAATTTGCTGACAACCCCAAATACTTTTTTACTTTCTAGAATTATTTATTTTTTATTTTTTTTAATCACGTTTGTTAGTGTTACAAATGCAGAAATTGTGACAGACATTTTTATACTGTATTTTATTTGAACTACTGTCGGTTTATATTTGAGAAAGTGAAAGTAAAGAATAATTGTTTGAGATTGTGTGTTCTGTTGTAATTAAAAAAAAATAGGAATTTAATAAGAAAACATATTTAATTAGTAATATTTATTTTTATTCAATTACTAGACATTTCAGGCAACTACATTTAAATTCCAGGCGACCCCGAATGGGGTCACAATCCCTACGCTATGGAAGATTCCATTATATTTTGGAGGTGATCCCGACAGTGATGCGCCGTGAGCACTAGGGTTGGGTAGACAGGGCGCTGCAAATCGAGACAACCAATGTTGACACCAATTACATTTTCATATGTTTCTGCTGACAAGTGTTAATCTAACAAAATCAAGATTGTGAAACACCATTTAAGAAACTTAAACAATTATTCAATTGTAGCCTCCATTCTCTCCCAACCAGATATACAGTGTCTCATGACACGGCAGCGCATCCGTTGTTTGTGTTGGAAGCACGAGAAAATGATAAACAGCAAATATGGGAAGCAAAACGGCCGGTTCAATGAGGTGCATCCACATCCGCATCCACATCCACAATCTTTCCTTTTGTACCATTCACTGTGGAAAGTACAAAACATTTTCTGACCTTTCCTTTTCTGAAGGTCTGGTAGCTCGGGTATTGGTCTCCCATCTTTTAAAAGCTGTCGTTTGTCCTCAAAAGAAAGTTGTGAAAATGTCTATCATCTCTAGCGCTGTCATCTTGCCTGTAGTGTTATCCTGCTTTTAGCTCGAGAACATAGCAGCGACAGTGTTGTATCAATTCACTAATGCACTGTGAACGTACAGTATTTAAAGCATTTAGCATAGCACGGTTACATCCAAAGGCAGCGTGGCAATCTTCCTTTTTACGTAAATGGTTTTCATATTGGGGAACTGACTGCGCATGCTCAAACACATCCATACACTGATATGAGGGGCAGAGGCAGATAAGCAGTGTGCCTTCGGGAGAGGGTGTGGCCTTCACCGTGATACAGCGCAGGAGTGAGTTCAGTGTCTCTGCTGTACCAGGAAATAGCAGTGTTGAGCCATTTGGGCTATGAAAAGCACAAAATGCTGACACTTTCAAACCTATCGGTACTGTAGGCTACCAATTAAAACAAATAATCAAAATGAATCTCAACAATTGTCATCTACAAAATGTAAAAATTTTGGTTTGTAATTGATGAATCTTTATGAAAATGACCCACTTTTGTTCCTCAATAGGCCTATCAAGTTGATTCCAAATCAGAATAATTTTGGATTAGATTAAATGGGGGTGCCCATACATTTGGACCTACTGTACCGTTATTAATAGGGATAGACATTTCTTACAAGCTTTAAAATACAATCGATCATGGTACACTGATCAGATCATTGATCCAGGTAGCTGTGAATATCTGTCAAAGAGGATATTTGACGCTTGGCAGAGACTTGTGCTTCCTGATTGTTTTATTTTGTTATGTTACTCGTTAAAGGAGTTAAAGCTGGGTTTTTGATTGGTTAAGATCCTACTTTGCCCCAAACCAACCCTTGAGTTAATAAAGGGATTAGATCAGACCGTGTAATGAAAATGCAAACACTCAATTGCTTTTATTTCATTGGTAAAACCCTGATATGGAACATCAGCAAAGTACATGTAGTCTGTGTATGCTGTGCTTCTATGAATGTGTCTGTGGTTTAGATCATGTAACAAGCTCTAGATGACGGACTGTTTAGTGTTTGATTTTATTGTTTGTGTTCTACCTGTTTATTGACACTGTGTTTGGTTTTCGTCTTGTTTTTGGGATTTGTTGGTTTGATTCCTTCCTTGTGTTTGGTGTTCCCTTTCCATTCTGTGTATAAATGCAGAATGCATGTTTCTCTCTTCCCCTCTGTGCTATCATAGATGAATCCCATCCTCTTAATTACATTCCATGACTACTTAAGGTGTGCATTACCACACAGACTTTGCTTACAGAACACCTGTATTGGTGTTCCACGAAAGCTGTTTTGAAACTGGTAAAATTCTGACATAGGCAGCGTTTGTATTGTTCGTATACTATTCCGGAGTTGGGAAAGTGTACGTTACACGTTACACCTCACGGATATGTTTTCATGGTTTAAGTAGGAAATCTGGAGAAATCTAATGCACATTAGGGGTTGAACAGACTAGTCTACTTTAGTGTTGTCTCGCGACTCTGTCCACGTGACGTCGACTAGTCGCAGTACCTGACTTTTGCCCAAGATCGGGGCGCAACGCAGCAAACGAGGGTCCTCGTACCCCTGCACGTCAAGGCAGCACAACATCAAGCGTTTCTCGCTCCTTCCTGGTTTGTGCTCAAACTGCAGGTGGTAGACGGATACTACAGCTAACATTAGCTGTAGTGGTAACATGTCTGTGTATTAAGCAGATCTGGAAAACATCAACAGCGCAGGACGGAGGCTGCGTTTGCGGGAGAAGACCACTGTTGTGCCAAAATCTGTGACCCGAAAAAATCTGTGACCGGAGGTGGCGACAGTTCCAACCCTTGCGGCTTCTAGGCAGACATTTACTCCCCCCTATACATGTTTGTAATTCTTTCCCACCGGAGCGTCATATTTTTACGGGGGAGTAAATAGCTCCTTAATAGATTCAAAGAGGTTTACGAGAGAAGCCGCAGCGGTCACAGCTTTTTTTCGGGTCACAGATTTTGGCACAAGACCGGCTTCGGTGAAGGAAGCCGAAGCCGAGAAGCCGCAGGGGTTGGAACTGTTGCCCCCTGCGGTCACAAATTTTTTTGGGTCACAGATTTTGGCACTACACTGGCACTCTGCTGTCGCTCGGCTTCGGCTCTTGGTTACGTCATCGACTTGTTGATGTCGACTCGACTAGTATGCACATAAAGTCGACCTTTAAAAAGTATGAAGTCGTTCAACCCCTAATGGACATTCAGGGAGAATATGCAAACTTGAACAATCGAGATAAGCAATTATCTGCCAATCCGATCTTTCATTAAAGCCAATGATAGGCTTGTGTTTAGTTCTTTCCCTGTGTCTGTGTTGGGTTTGTCCTTCCCCGTGTCCTGCCTGTGTGTCAGTGCAGAATGCATGTTTCCCCCTCTGTGCTGTCATGGTTGAATTTTATGGCCTTTCTTGACTCTGCACTATTTCAGTTTGTGCTTGGTCAGTGTGTTTCCATTCATACAGTTATTGCGCTTTCACCTTGTCTCAGTTTGCATGCAGGAGACAAAACTGAACTCTTGACAACCTCGGCCAGACTCCACCTGGATAGTCGGTGCTGTATCCCTTACAAAACATTGTGTATTGACAAAGGTCTAGTTCACCCAAACACGCCCCCTGGATTTTGACACAAATCTTAGCACTGCTTCACAGTGATGGAAGTGTATGGACCAAAAAGCTTACCAGCACTTCCTGGGACCGTTTTTGTAACGTTCATGATAAAAAATTGCCCTTTTGATATATTATTTGATTGCTAATCGGTGTTTGGTTTCACTCATCAGTCTTACAAACCCTAATCCAGGGGTGTCAAACTCATTTTAGTTCAGGCGTCAAATATGGAGCAGTTTGATCTTAAGTGAGCCAACATTATTGGGCCATAGTTTGCACTTCTGCCTATACATAAAATACAATTACCAAGCAATAAGTGATATATCAGTCCCAACAGAATCTCCACTTAACATTTCCGAGATTTTTTTTTTTTTTTTTTTTTTTTACCAAGTTCTATTTAATAAAGGAAAATATGATGTCATCATTTGAGGAAAATTTAAGGGTTTTGTAAGAATTTTGAGTTTTTCCAATGTTTAACATAAAAAAATGACTGCAATAACACAATATAAGCCGTTGCGGCTGTTCCTTTACAAAATTAAACTAAACCGCTGTGGGCTAAGACCAGGGACGTGACTGATGACACACACACACCTTAAAGCTTTGCTCTGCGGGCTCCAGTAGCTCCGACTTCACTCCACGTCTAATGTATGTTTTACGATGTACCAATGTGCGTCTAAGCTCCGTCCAGTTGCGCCCAAGTGAACAAAGGTTGCGTCCAAATGTGTCCAAGTGTGCCAAAATGCACTCAGATGCTTCCATCCCACCTGTATAAGTCACCTGTGCTTAATTGCTAGTGCACACCCAGTGACACTCCCTGCACCAATAAACCACTCCCAACAAAGGTGAACACAAGCGGGCAACATAAGCACTGGGAAAAATATTGTTTGTGTATTTATTTTACACAATGATTTATGTTTTCTCTACATGTGTTTCCATTACCCTTGGAAATGCGCAAAATCTAAGTAGTGCAATAAAAACTGGTAATGGAAACACCTACATTTTGGAAAAATGCTCAAATATTGCTAAAACGTTTTTACGCTTTCATGAGAATTAATTTCTAACAAAAGCGCCATGGAAACACTTAACACTCGAAAATACACGCCACAGAACGTGACGTACATGGTCACATGACCACTTCTTTCCGAGAAAACATGACTCGGTACGTGTAAACAGAAGAGAAGACCGGGATATTTCTTAGTATTATACAATACTTAAAATGATTAGTGCCACATTAGACATGAAACAACAAAGAAATACGTAGTGTTATAAGGAGGTTTGGAGTGTTCGTGTTCTTGCGGCAAAGTCTTGCCGGATGAGATTTCCCAGAAGTTGTGAGGCTCCTTCCCAAAACAACCTTCAATGGAAACACGTTCAAAGCACAATTATACTGTACTTTGTCGATATTTAGAAATATCGCTTTTATTTTGCAAAACTTCTAGCACCACGGTGGGTTTTTATATATTGGTCTTATCAAAAGTTGCCTGTTGCTTTACCTAAATGCAAATGAGAACGACACTTCCCAAATGCACAGTGGATATGAACAGCTGGTTGCTCCTTACTGGTTGGTAATGAACAGGTGGCACACACAGGATTTACTACTCTCGCCCTCTTCGGTTTTGCAGCTCAGAGACTGTTTCTCCAGGGAGCCTCGAGCAGTGTAAACCCCCCCCCCCCCCCCCATCCCCCCTCCCTGCAGGGATTTTCATCATCTCTATCCATCATTCTCCTCGGCTTCTTCTTCATCAGCCCTCATTCTTCTAACATCACAGATTCTGTGAGATGTAGGGGTGGGAATAGTTACCCACTGAGGTGCTGACACCACTGCTGCAGATGGCTGAATGTGGATTTTTTTTTTTCCACACTGTACTAATAAAACCAGGTGTTCCACCACGAGAGAGACTGCATTTTAAACGAGGCTACAAATGAAATGCAAACCCATTTAAACTGCAAAGTGCGAGTAAGGTGCAGCAAGCTTAGCAGCTGGGATATGTTTAATATTCATGCCCCTCTCCATTATGAAAGTAGCGTACTTTCCAAACACTGAATCCTGACTTGTTGACTAATTGTTAAGCAAGTAGAGCAGTGACAAGGCCTCGGAAGCAAACTGTGACAAATAGAAAGACCCTGAGTCTATTTACATAATGAACAAGGTCACCAGGAATCCTGATTTACTTCCTATTAAACAACCAGTGCAGTAATTGGTGACATGGTCCCCATTGCTCTTCATTTTCAGGTGATGTATAAAGCAAATTGCTGCCATGATGAAGTTCGTGTATACAGAATTAGAGCAATGTGGCCAGACAATCCGCAACATTTACATTAGTGAGCTATTTACAGATAATTAAAGGAGGAGTTTATTGTTACATAGAGTTTACTTCACTTTTACGGTTCACTTTGCTATCAGAATGAGCAGAAGTTGAAGTTTAAACCTAATCATGCAGCAGATCTTAAAGGGCAGTGTCTTTTCATGACCGTATATGATTAAATAGTTTGTTCTTTTTATAATATCCGTTATGCATTCCTTTTCTGAATTGGATTTATTCTTTAGGTTTTTTTTAGTTTGATTCATTTATTTTTTACTAATGTTTAATCCTAAATTTAAACCAAGGTGAGTTTTGGCAAAAATTGTCGTGGATCCTTTTCAAAGTACTTGAATGACGGCACTGTTTGGTCTGCATGTACAACTTCGTGAACATGCACTTTGGTTGTTGATCTTTGAGTGCAGAGGTGAATAATTTTCTTTTAAGCTTTCTGAACTGTTGACATTTTGGGTTGCTGATAAAATACATATTTTCTTCAAATTTGCCCGACTGTTATTTTCTCTATTATTGCTGAGTCATTGAAATTCTTTCTCGATCTTTGGGACGTGGCCTGTAATTAGGGAGCGATGATGGATCCTGACGGGAGAACGGTTCGAGCCATTGGCTTAAAGTTGCTAATGACAATTTTTTTCCAACAAAAAATTACATAAAATAGGCCTCATAGATCACTAAATCAAAGATAATTTAGTCATAAACGTAGAATGTTCAAATGGCTGCTGGAAAGTTTGTTTGATATATATATATATATATATATATATATATATATACACACACACTAAAACAAATGTTTTAGAGTTTAGTGTCTGCATTGGCGCGGTGCAGTACATTTAATCTGTTTGGTTGCCTATGATGTGATGCATTTTAATGTTTTCTGGTCATTTCATTTTTTTTTGTAGTTTCACAATGTCCGTTGATCATTTTAAAACAAAAAAATTATAATTTATTGAGTAATGGCTGAGTGTAGAAATGTAACAGATTACTTCTTTTAGAATCTACTTAAGTACAATAAAATTATCGATTTAGAAATATACTCAAAAAAAAAGTACCCATAAAAGCAACTCAATTACAGTAACGTGAGTACTTTTATTCTGTTACTTTCACTTCATTCTTGCTGTAATTTCTTGTGTAAATAAGGTATTCCTCACGATATGACACCTATCCATATTTGGCCATATTTGGCCGTTTTCATTTGTCAACAATCACATTGTTTATCATAATTTTTTTTTTTTTGTTAATTCCTTTCAGATCATAAAACAACCTTGCATTTCAGTATCTTTGATTTATTGATCTATGAGGCTTTCTCATCTTTATATGTTAAAAATCACCATGGCCTGTAGCTTTAACGTGACCTATCAACAGAATATCATCCCAACTGTCCAATTCCTCAAAACATTATTTTCACTCCAAAAATAATTCATCATATATTTGCGACAATGAATAGATTTGTTGAAGTCTCCATGGGAGGCACATTAGTGCATCATGATGACTCACTGAAGGATTACACAAGTCATTAACCCCTCCACGTTCTCCTCCCACCGTCGTTCTGATTGTTGGTCTGTTGGAGAGAAAAATGGCGATTAGAAAGAAGAAGACTTTGTTGTAGCTTTGTCCTTCATTGAGTCCCTGTGGCATTCTGCTGCTGCTGCTGCTGCACTCAAAGGAAGTGATTCAACCTGTTTGTGAATAGCACAAACCCACATAACGTTCCTTAAGTTATTGTTCCCTAAAAATGTTGGAGGGATCATCAAAAGACAGTCACCCAGTTTTGGAATCTTTGGTGCTCGGCTTTACGAGAATCACAGTCTCCATTCCTCGTTCAGTGCAGATCACTCCTCATAATAAACTTTAATGGTATCTAGTCTGTAGCACACAGCTCTGCTACTGCGCTAGCAACTCTACACATGGTAAACAACAAGTACCCTAAAAAAGCTCATGTGTTGATGTTAATAGGCAGAGAAGCAAAGAGATACAGTATATCCTACTCAAGTACAAGTAAGTCATCCATAAAATACTCAAAGTACAAATAAAAAGTAGCTCAATTAAATAGTACTCAAAGTAAAAGATACTAGTTACTTTAACCCCCCATGTTTATTGTTGGTGATAAATCTTGCCACGGTTCTCTTGTATACAGTAAACATCTCATGTATAAACCTAAAAAGAAAGAGTCCAAAATTTTGCACAATTGGAACTTGATTTATTTTCCACAAAGGCATGTGTATAAAATAAAAGGATTGCTAAAATGTACAGTTCTTTTTTAAATACAATAACACCAAAAGGATTTCAATTCAAAATCTAACTATAGCTAAATCTATTAACTCTGAAACTGAGAAAATTACCACCACTCAATGTTGTTTTGGCACTGTACATTGCGTTTAATCTGATTGGTCGGCTATAACGTCATGCATATGATTGTGTGGTCATATCATTTTTTGTACTTTCACAATGTCCATTGACCATTTAAAAAAAAAAAAAGATACATTTACTAGGTAACTGTTGGGTGTAGAAATGCAACAAATTACTTTTTTTGAAATATACGTAAGTACATGTAAAATTACTGATTTAGAAATATATTCAAAAAGTTCAAGTATCCGTAAAAGCAATTTCATTACAGTAACGTAAATTACTTTCACCTCTGATAATAGGGCCTTGGTAACTGACTTAGAGGGTCCGTCACGGTACAAAGTCCTTTGACAATGTACTGTACTTGTATCTATCTGTGTCACTTAAGCTGAAAAATGAGAGCTGACACACAGCGACTCGGATACTTTACCTCAACATTCGTGGTCAGTGCTCATGCACTGTACCCACTCCAGATATAGCAACATTCTCCAATCTGCTGCATTAAGCATCTACAGAAAGATTTATTTTTTCAGACAAGCAATAACCACTGTGATCATTTGTCAATTGTTATATATTTATACGAAATGAATGGCAAAAGCAATATATGGTCACAGTGTATTTGGTTGTTGTTTTGCCTTGTTAAAATACAGAAGTAAGCCATAGAAAATCAATCAGACTTGATGAAGAGCAGCCTCAGTGTCGTCCTTTAGAGATGCATAAAAAAACAATGTTGGTAGAAAACTTATGCAGGGGAAATATTTGCATTCTCTAGGAGTGTACGTCCCCAGTTACATGATGATATGATACGATACAAACATAAGCTGAGTTTCAAACTATGTATAGACAGTCTCCAGATTCGCACCAACCACAATGTGTGTAACATATACAGTAGAATATGAGAATATTAGTAGAAATTTGCCTAGACCACAAAGTCTGCCATGATTGGATTTTGATTGGATTTGATTCAGGGCCCTTCGATCAATTTAAGACATTATACTCTATATATACTACTATAAATTTATATTCTCATTTAACACAATCAGTAATGCTTCACCTGAAGATACAAAGCCCCCCAAAACAAGCTATATTAAAGCTGATATTTGGAGTTTCTGAGAAATCTATGTTTATGTATGATTCTTTTGAAATGTGAAAAAATACCAAACTAGTCTTTTACTATGGTCTACTGCTGGTGGTCATTCATATACATTAATGTATATAAGTCCCTCCTTCGTCCTATAGACCCCTATACAAATGGAAACGATCGCCGAGTGCGCCCAGCCAATAGGCTTCTACTTCCTGTTTTTGAGACTGTCAATCAAAGTGAATGTGGAACTGTGCACAGAAACAAGGCGCACGTCACAACAGCAAACAGGTAAATCTGATTTTGTCTCTTACCTGACCCATAGACCTATATCAATGCGACCTTGTTATGTTCTGCGATGCACGTGCAGAAAAGTAGAGGTGTGGCTTCTGGTAGATTGCAGAGGCAGGGGGAGGAACTGGGGCTGTTGAGGGCGGGACATTGAGACGTTTCTCAGAAACCTAACCATAAAGATGTTGATCGATGGTTTGAGTTTCTATCGATTTGATTGGATCGTTGCATAAACCAACCGCTGTATCGATCCTGAATAATGTATCGTCACACCCCTAGTATTTTCAGTATTGACATCATTGCAAAAGCTCACCATAAAACCAATGGTCTTGTAATGTGTATAGACTTGAGACTTTCACACAGCTGTCACATGATAAATTATGAAGTTCTACTGAGTGAATCACGTTGCAGAAGTGCTGTCGCTAAATAAAGAACAGCAGCCAGCTACAAAGCCTATGTAAGTCAGACATTTTGGAATTCAACTAAATTGAGTTTTATTTTTATTTTTTATCGCTGGTTCTGTTCTTTGATTTAGGAAACCTAGTGCTAGTCCTAAACTGTGACTGTGTATTTTGGCATTTGACCAAATACAAATAAAACACTTGAATAACTGAATATTACTTGAGCAGTCATGCTGGGACATTACTGGAAGCAATAGTTTGTACGTCCCGTCCCTTTAAGATGGATGTTGACATGATACATAATACAATACAATAATTTGATACACTCAATGCTAGGATTTGGTTACAAACAATCCACCATGGAAACCAGAGACATAAATGTGATCAATTTGTGAAAGTTCATTATCAAGCTCCTCATCAAGCGACGAGATTGAATGATGTTTTCAAATGTTACGTTAGCTGTACGGTATGTTCCTAATCCTCTCTCCTGCAGTGCATTGCTCAGCCATGACTTGAATATCGGATTACGGAAACTCTACTAAATCAGTAATTTTAATTGGAAAACCACACTGAATTGTGATTAATCTTTTATGCAAACAGATTTATTCAGGTAAAGGGACTTCATATGAAATATTGAAATTTAGCCCCTGGTGTAAAACAAAAAAACATCTATTAATCTTAGCAAGTCGAACAATATGTCAAGATTAGTGGATAGCAAAAAATAAATGTCAGTTCGGGTTCGACATCTGCTTTAATTTGCATCATAATTATTTCAAGAAATTGCTTCTTAATTCCTCTTTTGGCATTCCACAGGTTTGTGTGTGCTTTAAATAAATTAAAATCCAAACTATCACCACGTTTTTAATATGAGGTCTGCCTGTGAATAGATTTTCCTCTAATATTTTGAAGTGTGCTGAAATTAGTGTTCGTGTGTGTGTTTGTGTGTGTTTGAGGAGATAGGATGCCTGCTTAATTATTCACAGTTGTACCATCCTATTGGAACAAAGGGTTCTGTGCTCCAACTCCATGGATGCAAAGGAAATAACTTGTTAAAGAGAATAAACAAAAGCATTCATAATTACCAAAAACTACATTAAAGCAAACAAAACGCCTACATTGGGGCTGTTGGCGTATATTCATCGTCTTTAACTTAAATAAACCTTTACCAGCCTGGAGAGGAGGAGAGTCTGGGTGCACTAAAAGGATGCTTATGTCACCTGCTACTTTATACTCACTAATTAATATATTTGAGTTTTAGATTTTACAAAACTGTAGTGAATTAAGTAAACAACCAGAACATGAGAAATCCATCCTCCTAGTTCAGGGTTGTCAAACTAATTTTAGTTCAGGGGCCAAATAAAAACTCAAGTGGGCCACAGATTTGAGGAAAAAGAGCAATTTCAACAATTTCAACATGCCCCAGTTTTCATTTCCAGGTAACAATTACATATGAAGCATATAAGAGACTGAAAATATCCAAGCATTAGGTGACCTTAAATCTTCTTGATATTATGAACAATGATTTAATTTAGGAAAATATTTTAAGGAAATTTGCAAGATTTTGAAAAAAGTTCTCATCATTTGATAAGCGTGGGAAATGTGTATTTTGAGAGGCTGAGATATCTACAGCTGAAATATTTCGCACAATTATACATGTTTTTTTCTGTCATTTTTACTTTCTCCTGCTGGCTGAATTAAATACCCCCCCGGGCCTTGAGTTTGACACGTGTCCTGGTTCTTTTTCTTTTTGCTGTAATGGCCATTTGCTCTAAATACTCTGACACTGGCATGGGCAACAGGCGGCCAGGGGGCCACATCCAGCCCTTGAACTAATTTGTGCTGCCCCCAAAACAAATCCCCCAAAAATTGGCGTCAGAGGAAATATGAAGCGCAATATAATACAAAAGAAAACTCCAGAAACACATCAAATGGAAGCAAAATGCACTAAATGTCAACAAAAATACACAAAGTAACAACAACATCCAAAAAGATTCCGAAAATACACCAAATGACCACCAAATTACACTAAAATGCACAAAACAACAACAATTAAAGCTGCAAGCAGCATTAAACGAGCCCTATAATCTCCAGCAGAACCAGGTGTAGAGGTGGCAGCCATCTGCGTCGAATGGTTGGGGTTAGTGGACAGAAGGACCAACAGAACAGGATAGAGAGATAGAACATCAGAGTGTCCCAGACTAGGTGAGCCGTGAACCATAGACCAGGAACTGCCATCATCAGCTTCACGACACCTGAAACGGAGCAGAGAGAGAAGGACGAGGAGAAGGCACTGACTGCAGAAAAACATGATACATTATTATCAAGTCAGCCTGCCTTGGCTTTGGGCCTCACTCCCAGTGGCCTAGTCAACACTTCAAACACGTCAAATCTCTTCCCGTTTATTGGTAAGCTAACGGCGACTCCAAGGTCTGTAAATGTGACCGTTCACAGACGAGCCCATGTTTGCTCTAGTGGTTAGGTTAGGTTTGGTTATTATTCAGTCCTGTTTATGCAGACTGTAAATCATAACCAGCTACATCAGAATTTGAATCTCTTCTTGTTTATTGAACCAGTAAATGTGATAATAAAAAAATGAGGTGCATTACAATAGGGTCTTACTGTGCTTGGGCCCCAAAAATACACAAAATGACAACCAAATTACACTAAAATGCACAAAACAACAACAAAAATACACAAAATGACAACAGAAATTCCCAAAATGACAGAAAAATGCACACAATGACCCCAAAAACACAAAAAATGACAAAAAACTCACAAAACCACAATAAGATAAACCCCTTTTCTTCTGTACTGCATGTAATAACTGCTCAGATCAGTCATTAATAAATAATGATGTACAAACATTAGTCTTCATAACGTGGCCCTCGGATCAGAACAGTCACACTTATGCGGCCCCCGCTGTGATAGAAGTTGCCCATCCGTGCTCTGACAGTATCATTAAACCATACACTATTGCAACACGCTTATCAAACAAATATAATAGGATATGATGATGTGCTCAGATGAAAACTCATCTCAGTATTTTCTTTTTAGACATGATTATTCTGCTGGGAAAAATTTAAGGTTTTACATTTGGTGCGATCCATTGTCTTTAAAGGAAGAACAGTTACTGTAATGAAACACACTTGCTGACTCACTGGGTAATAATGTTGCTGAGCAAAGGTTTCTTGGAACCATCTATTGATCAAGAGCATTTTCAAACCCCAAACTGCATATTTGAGTGATTAAAAATGTATCACAAATAAACGTAATTGATTGATCAGTTAACAAATGTTTACATTTTTTTTTTTTTTTGCCCTTTTCTTCTTCGCGACATTGTGATTCTGTTTTATGTCATTGTGCATTGAAGTAAACACCAACGTTAGAGAGTAGATACTGTGATAAACTTGATTATTTCCCTTCTATTCTCTCTGAGCATCGCTCTGTAACCTCTGGTCGCTCAGTCTATATTTCTGAAGAGAAGAAGACAGGTCTGTGAAATGACTTGGCGCGCATTGAAATGCACCATACATCTCCGCCCCATCTTTCATTCTATTGTCTAAATAGGAGGCTTGCCCTGGTGACACACTGAGCAGCGTTGGAACCAGGCGGAGCTGGCAGGCCCTGGCAGTGGACACCTTGGATCCGTCTAATATATGCCTGAACTGTGATCCTGTCAACTTCACTAAGCCTCCCAGGTAGGGAGAGAGATTCATCAGCAATCTGACGCTCACAGCTTCAAAGCTGCAGGCGCCTCATACGGTTTCAGTGGCTGCAAATTGCATTTATAAATTGAATAGAATGACATTTTCCTGTGATTGTGATGCTTTTTTTCTGTCGGTTATAAACACAGTTTTCGATATGGCAGTGTACATAAGGATAAAATGAGGATTTCAAGCTTATGCTGAAACAGAAGAAATTACACTTAAACCCATTGGCAGAGTGTGCGATTCTTGCCGGGGGGCAAAATAAAAAATGGAATTAAACACATAGACCGTCTCAAGATTTGCACCAACCACAATGTGTGTAACATATACAATAATGCAAAAATTATTAGGAACATAATTAATAATGTTGACTACAAAAAATTCACGTCAACGCCTCGTAACGTCCACTGTCCTGAATACGGGTCAAAATGCATGTTCTCACTCATTCAAATAATTAAATGTATCACATACCATTTGAAAGCTTAGAATCTTCCATTTTTAACCATATAAGACTTTTCTAAGACATAAAATAATTGACTGCGTTTGCTGTGATGGTTGTCAAACTCCTCACCTTTGAAGCGATGCCATGTCTTACTAAATCCATATATTGTGGCAAAAAAGTTCTCAAAATTTTCCTAAAACATTCACAAAGCCACTGCCCAAAATTAGCAATTAGCCCAAAACACTGTAAAACTCCTGTAAAAAAATAAAATGTAACATTCTATTTCCAAGAACAAAGCAGCTCCGGCCTGCTTTCTTTAAATATATTTCTTTTTGCTCTGAGAGGCGGATAGTGTAATTTAAAATTCCAATTTTTAGATTAATGTTGTGATAAAATTAGGCTGGTGGTAGCTTTCTAATTAACTTTTGTTGTAGTAGCATACATGAACTGCTGGGAGCAGTATCACTTCACCATTTACGTTGTGAAGAAGAACTGCTCAACAGAAGAAGAACCAACCTAAAGTCTCAAACATTTGGGACCACTTCACTGAAAACTTATACTACACATCTGAGGTGGAGCTATATATATATATATATATATATATAAAAAACACAAAAGTCTTACATGTATACTGTTTGACCTTCCCAGACAATGGTCACATGACTCTTGTACCAAAAAATTACTTAAAAAAATGCTTTTTATACTTAAATACTTAAATGTATTTTTAAAAGAACAATACATTTAGAATTCATTTGTATAATTTGTGCAGTCACTGTGTTTTATGGCACTTAAAAAACTATATTGTATTGAATATATGTATTATATCATGATATTTTTTCGAAAGCTTCACCTTCCCTCCCAGCTAACTCCGCATATATTCTAAAACCAGATATACTGGTATCCACGTGAAATAACTTAGCGTAAGCATGCAGCTATTAAGGAAGCACTGTCCTTAATTAGATAAAGACATAAACTCTTTAGATGAGTCGATAAGAAGCAGCTGCCTAATGTGATCTCCAGCAGATTGAAAAGCATTTAAGTCAAAGTACCAGCGACTGCTCGGATAGGATTGTGGCCCCCGTGCTCGTGTTCGCTCTGCAGCCACTGCTGGTCTTCATCAGCATTTACTGTAGCCGCTCTAAGCATTGTGGCTGACCCAGGGAAAAACACACTAAGTGATAACACAAGCCTTCCAATAATCGTTCTGTGGTTTTTCTAAGCAGGACAGAGAGAGAAAAAAAGAGCATACTCAACTTATTGGAGGAATTTACCTTTGGTGTAAGACAATAGTGTTTAATACAGCTGTAACATATGATGCTGAGTGTAGCTAAGTATGTGACTAACTGTACTCATCGTCATAACTCTGTGTGTGTGTGTATGTGACAATAGCTTAATATTGCTTACATACATCAAAAAGACGTCATATAGGATTTTATACATCTACATCCCTCTATATACAGTATATCTCTAATTCTATCTATATATACCACATTATTTAAAGCCATAAATGAAGATAAATTTATCAACCAACATAAAAAAATGTGCAAAATAATTTCCGGTTTGTTCCATCATAATAAATAACTGTCACCCTCCTATTATCCTCAAATATTACTAACACATTTTACCCTTGGGGTCAAATTGACCTCAGAAGAGCACCAATGTGTGAAATGTGCGTTCAGCGCTTAAAAAAAATTATCATCATGACAATGTTATACTTAATCAATTGTTCACATCGAATTAGGAAAAGTCATTACAAAAAAAAATAGTCAACTATTTTTGAACGATAAACATTGAATGGGGTCAGATTGACCCCAAAAATAATAGGAGGGTTAAAAAAAACATTTTTTTAAAAACTTGAAAAAATCCTCAAATATTGTATTCTTCAAAAAAGCTTTTTGCAAATAACAATGTATTATTCAATTAATTAAAGCAAGAAATAAATAATCTAGTAAATGATTAATATAAAATACAAGCTTAAAATAATCAAAAATGAGACAAAAATGTATAAAGTATTTGATTTTGTTTGTGATTTACATGGTTTTATAGATGTGGGGTTCATTTTTTAAAAAATGTTGCATTTGTTGAAATACCAAGTATCTTCATTTTCAAACTATAAATTATGCTAGGTTTCTTTTATTTATAATTATTAGGTTTTTTGCATTGCTAAACCTTGAAAACATATTGAATTGAACGGGACACAAAGTGGCTCTATTTATTGCACAGCCTGTTCTTAATGGTTCCAGTGTTCATTATATAAGACTTCTATTTGTTTTATGGTTTTGCTGATGACCTTTGTTTATCCGAATGTGACTGTCAACTGACAGATTTAATGAAGATGAGTAAAACTGCATGTGGTGGAAATGATGGACCACAGATCATTTGTTCTCACTGAGAACTGAAAAAAACCTGTTTTATTGGATCTGACTTGAAAGGATTCTTCTCGGTAAGGATGTGCCTGTGTGACTGTAAAACCCATTAGTTAATTCATTGTCCTGTCATAAAGACGACGAGCTACTCAAGGTCCCCATGGTCCACTAATGAGATATATCAATAATTACTCATTGTTTGAATATTTGTATAGTTGTTATTCCAAATGGCCCAAAGCAATGGAATAAACTGTATTCATTTGAAAGCTCCTGGTTAGCATAAAATCCATTATCTACCAAGCAAACAATGAGGAATGAAAAAGAGGTGCATATATATATATATATATATATATATATATATACATATATATATACATATATGTATATGTATATATTGTGTCCTGCTGGGATGTGAGGAAACTATGAAAGTAAAAAAAACATTTCAGTAAAATGAAATGACAAAGCCAGCAGAGAGATCTAATCTGTGATATTATCCGTAAAGACAGGTGATTGATTTGCAGGCTTGTTTATCTCTTTACTGGAAGATACTCCAGCTTCTCCAGTGTTTTTGTGTGACAGTTTTGTAGGATGACTGACACATGTGGAGATATACACAACAATCTCTACACACACACACACACGCACACGCACACGCACACACACGCGCACAATCACACATTTATTCTATGGCTAAAGCTTCCTTTATATTCTAATTTGAAATTTCTAAGTTGACTTAATATATTAAGGTTTCATTTATTCAGACAACTTTTTTTCAGGAAATTTTCAGGATTTTTATTTATTTTTTTGCTTTGTCCCAATGATCAGTGGATACCTCTGAGGTAGACAGTGGAAACTTTTCAGAAGATCAAAGTACATTTCAAAGTACCTTTCCTGAAAAACGTTGTCTGAATAAATGAAACCTTAATATATTATTTCAAAAAAAGAAGACAAAATGCTGGAATGATTTCTAAGTTGACTGTTTATTATTCAGTTCAATTATAGCACAAATACAAATGTAAATCAAAGATCAGTTTGTTTAAAACAAAAAAATTAAATAATGTATACATTTTGCTTAATTATGACCATCACCAGATCTTGCTAAGGAAGGGTAAGATTAACTTTAAAAGGGGAAATTATGAAAAGAGAGGGCAGTGTTACACCCGAGTGAGGGGGGTGAAGAAACAAGGGAGAGCGAGTTAGGGGTTTATAAAAAAATTTAATTTCAAAAGGTTTGGATTTTTTTTCAATTCCTGACTTTTAGAATATAAAACAGTTTTAAAATGACCAGGCACAATAAACACATTTATATTTTGTTTTAAATTGCTACAATTTCCTAGTTTAAACCAAGGATTCCCCTTCTCCTTTTTTTTTGCCATAATGGGCGTTTACTAACCTAACCCAAAATACTCCGACACTGACATGGGCAACTGGTGGCCCTTTAATTTGTGCTTCCCCCAAAAGCAAATCCCCCAAAAATTGACATTGGAGGAAATGTGAAGCAAAATGTAATACGAAAGATAACTCCAGAAACACACCAAATGATGCAAAATGCACAAAATGTAAACATAAATACACAAAGTAACAACACACACAAAAATATTCCAAAAATACACAAAATGACAACCAAATTACACAAAATGACAACCAAATTACACAAAATGACAACCAAAAAACTTCCCAAAATGACAGAAAAATACACACAATAAAAACATGTGGATGTTTGAAGTAACTTACTGGAATAACCAGGTTTTAGCAGCTCTTACCAATTTTTGTTAAATACTCTATGTTCCTTCAGTTAATAAAGTATAATTGGCCAGCAACTCTAGTTCTCTGTATGTTTTAGTCTTTATTAGTGCATTGGTACTGAGCGACAGAGAATAGGTTCAGGTCAGGATGCTGCAATTTCATTTCTATGAGTGATGGGGAATGATGAGGCACTCGTGTGAACACGTGGTCCTGGTATAACAACATCTCACCGCAAGGGAGTGTTGGGCAATATTTTCTCCTCCTGGATCAGAGATGGTATATTTCTCCCAGCTATTCTGGCTCCACTGCCAAAGCTCAATAATAAGCCTGTCAGCTTGATTTAAAAAGCCTGTGGCAGTAATATGAGAGACACCATCAGATTTACAATAATTCATAAATCTCTAGCAATAAAAGATAAATCAATAGAGGTGCGAGTTTAAACTGTTTTCAGTTTCCGCTTCCTCTCTGTCATAGCTCAAAGGAGAAGCACAATTCAATTGTGAAAGAATTGCTGTACAATTGTCTGTCAGTTGTATTGCAGCGAGCGCAATAAAACACATACGGTTTGTCAGTAAATTGCAGGAAAAAGCCTTTATCAATTTTCATGCAATTCAAGTTGTTAATGATTTTTCCCTAATAGAATTCAGCATCTTCTTTAACTTTTTGTTAGTATTGTATTATTATTTTTGGGAGGTGGTTGAACTCAGACATGAACATTGCAGAGATGTGGAGTCAGCAAAAATGATGCCATTGTTCTATGAATCTGTGATATATTTATTTATTTATCTGAATAATATCCACTGTTTTCCATGCAGGAAGTTTATTATTATTTGTACCATGGTATATAGTTATCTTAAAGATGAAAATCCTTGTTTTGATCTGAAATAAAATGGGTTGAAAGTGACCAAAAATGGTGGAAAAGGTGGCGAAATGAGATTTTAAAAACCACAGAAATTGGTTAAAAGTTGCACATTAGAGTGGCCAAAAATAGACAGAAAAAGTGGTTGAAAAGAGGATTTCAAAGTGTCAATATTCTAACAATTGGTTCAAACTCGCAAATAATAGACATGACAAATTGTGAATGTTGTTAAATTGAATGAATTATGGTGAAAAGAGGTTGAAAGTGTCAATAATGGGTTAACAGATGCGACATTAGGTGGAAAAGTGGTGGAAAAGGTTTACAAGTGCTAAAAATATCTTGAAAGTGGAAAAAATGTGCAAAAAAGGCATTGAAATTTGATGGAGAAGTGGCAGAAATGGGGGTAATGTAGCAAAAATGCATTAAAAAAGGCAAAAATTTAGCAAGAAAAAAATATTAAATTTGTTAATTTGGTTCAGTTGTATAAAAAGATTAAAAATACGCAAACATCGGCTCAAATTGTTCAAAAAAAAAATTTTTTAGTTTCTTGATGGCATCTGACGACCGCCTTCTAGTGTCTTGCGACCCCAAATGGGGTCCTCGCCCCAAGGTTGAGAACCCCTGGTCTAAAATAAGGTTAAAACTTGTCTGCTTAATACACCTGATCAGTTATTCTGTCACAGTGGTAAATAAATCTGCAGGTTTTCAGTCTCTAGGCAAGAAGAAAAAAAAAGAGCTTTGTCGGCTTATTGATGTTTGTTATCTTCAATGGGATTAAGATTTTCACATTTTCACTGTCTGGTAATTACTGTGAAGCAGAAGCCATATCATGTGCTTTCTTTTGTTTATTTCATGCATCAGTTGATTTTTTTTTTTTTTTTTTTTTTTTTTTTTAATCCCACAGGGCCTATAGACACTCTGATCAGACATTAACTGAACGTACACAGTGATAAACGAGAGATGAAAGACAAAGAATTACATACCTGTCTTAGTTTGAACTCAGGCAATCATCAGTTTGAATGTGAAACCAGGCGTTTTGTTAGTTAATTTCTGTTCATTCTTCATTATTTTCTCTGAAAATATTTAGTATGTCAGTAATAGGTTGTCTGAAGCACTTTTCCTAGTTATCTACAATATTACCGTACTATCTAATGATAATGAAAATGATGATAATATACAGTATATATAAAGAACCAAGGTCCAATATGGTCTATCTATAATGCAAGAAAGGTTTGTGTGTCCGTGGAGCGAATTTCTCCCCGACGCAGTGTCTGATCAACCTGAAACTTTGTCAACGGCTTCCAAATACCCCGAGTGTGTGCATCCGTAATTTAGGAGTAATTTGGTCATTCCAAAACCAGTTTAAAACCAATTTGAAATGACCAATCCACACTGTGGAACTCCTTTCAAACATCGTTTTAGAACACTGATGTCATCAACAGTGATGTCATCGGTGTTCCAAGAATGTTAAAACTGATGATGTCATCAACAGTGACTTCATCATCAGTGTTCTATTCAATGCTAACGCTAATGCTAAGCTAATGCAGTGCAACGCTGTCTGTCTGTACATGAAAATTTACGAACGGATTTTGATGAAATTTTCAGGAAATGTTGATAATGGGTCAAGGAACAGCTGATTACATTTTGGTGATGTTCTGGCTACCAAAATAAATAAATGAATAAATAAATAATATATATATATATCCCATTTGTTTTCCCATCCACACTGTGGAACTCCTGTTTATGTCAATATGAATACATATCTCAGACGTGCACTGTACTAGTATTGTTTAATGTTCTGAGAAGAAAAAAAAAAGACAATTCTGACTTTTTTCTCAGAACATAATTCATAATAACAAAATATTGAACCGTGATTTTTTTCAGTGACCCTAATCCCCTTCTGTTACTATCTACTCCACCTACAAAACAAATATAAAATAAATCCAGTTCTTGTTCTCCAGAAAGGTCATTAAGAATAGTCAGTAAAAACACTTACAGTACAAATCACTTTTCAACCAATTAAACACATTTAAAAACACTTAAAAACCCACTCCATTCCAGATAGGAAACTCATATCACCTTTTGCAAATTGCTTCCCTTTTGGCATCAATATTTAACAACCAATTCATTGCTTTGCTTGAAGCTATTGCTGACATGTACAATCCTTTGCTCACAATTCTTTTTTTTTCTAGCTTGGAGACAAAGAAAAAGAAAGCGGCCTATTTGTTGATATAAAAATCTCCTGTTAAATGCAATGTTTGTCTTTCCTTATTTCACTGAGGGAATGTGAAAAATGTCTAGAATTATTTGTAGCAGAAATACCGTAGATTAATTCATAAAAACGTCATGAGGCGAGCAAACATGCCACAGTATATTTAATTCACAATGAGTTGTGATTTGCTTAAGCCTGGCGAACATGGAGATTGGAGTGTTAAGATGTTTGTATGGAAGGATAACCTTTAGTGGAACGAACCCGCGAGCAACAAACCACCCAATGAAAGGAGGCAAAACACTTAAAGGATGCTGTTCTATTTAGAAAGAAAGAAAGGAAGAAGGAAAGAAAGAACTTGTTTCTAAGTACATCTTGTACTTTACAATTAATGTACATCTTTCCATGCTGATAATAATATGACAGACCATAATATTATTTATCCGTCTTCACTGATGGTAAATACACAGGCTGTGTTTGAAATGGCTTACTCTGTAATTTACACTACAATCTCAATGAGCATATACTGTCTATTATTAGGGCTGAGCAATATGGACAAAAACAAAGATCTCAATATTTTTTCTCAAAATTGCGATATACAATAAAAATACTTTTCATTCAAATTAAGTCTGACCAGAAGTCTGGATTAAATTTGCTGAGGCAAAATGCCACACATAGACATTTATTAACAAACAGCAGCAGTTTAGGCTTTTTATCCTCTAAGGGACAGCACGTGTGAGTAGGGTTCTGTAATGTGTCTTGTTTGTGTTAGAGCACACTTAGAAATCCATCTAACTGTGCTATTCATGCTGTTCTGAGAAGCAGATAAGCAGCGACTCCTAAAACTAGTATTATGATACAAAATAAGCTATGCATCTATTGATATAGGTGATAATTTTCTATTCTGCAAAAATAGAAAATATATCTTGAATCTCGATATATTGCCCAGCCCTATGTACGATATACTAAGTATGATTAGCTCGCACTGAAGTATACTTCCAACTTTCCAAGATGCATTTTGAACCTACAATGACAAAATCCTGAATCACACTGAGGCTAAATATATCCATTGATTCTCCACCTTTGAAAGTTCTGAAAACATTTTAAGTGACAACGTGACCAAGTAGAATATCAACATGTGGTCATATGATCCATAAAACTCACGGAAACACATTTCATGCCGACATTTCTGAGATTTTCGAAGACCCTCCATTGTGCTACTGACAAAGCTTCTGGTTAACTTCAAAACAAGAGCCCTATTTACAAAAGCATTAAAACCAATGGAAGACAAGAAGAGATGCTTTTGTTTTGAAAATGGGTTGTTTGATTTTTAGCTTGAAGCTGGTCCCAGGACGATTTTACATTCCGCTTGCAATGCATCATGGGGCGGTTGAGTATGACTAGTGTGCCCACCGTGCATACTGAAAAAATGTCCCAATATAGTATACATCAGGGTATTTCTTGCGTACTCAATCTTTCCATACTATTTAATGTTACTCATGACTTGATCGTGGATGTCCGTGGCTCAGGTGGTAGAGGGGTCGTCTTCTGATCGAGAGGTTGTAGGTTAAATCGCAGTCTATACCTGTCTATGCGTCGAAGTCACTGAACCCTAAGTTGCTCCCAGTGGTTGACCAGCGCCTTGCATGGCAGCTCAGTTCCGTTGGTGTGTGAATGGGTGAATGAGTTAATATTGTAAAGCGCTTTGGGACTACTTCAGTGTGCGCATGAAGACGCTATATAAATCAAATCCGTTTACTCAATATTCCTCTCTATTCACTCTTTTTCTCAATTCAACCTCCTCACCACAGATTGTAGAGCTGAGGTAAGTAGCCCCAACTCACTATGACATTTTACAACAAAATATACCAAATTGAAATACTTTGACTAAAATGTCAATCAACAGCACTACTTCATATCCAAATACATTTGTATTTAGCAGGAAAAATTGATTTTGGAGTTTCGTTACTCTTAAAGGGTACATTTCTCACTAGAAAACAAAGCTAAAGCCACAAGCTCTCTTAAAGATACACTGTGTAACTTTTGGCTGCTTGCCGCCTTTGTCAGCCCCCTTCGTGACCCGGCGGGGTGGGGTGAGCCCCAGGTCTGCAGAGGTGGTGGCTGCTCCTGACCCATACTTTGTGCAAACGACGGGTAGTATTACTACGCTTTGACGGGGCGTATGCACAGTGGACATGCATTGTTATTCTACGCATTGGAGTGAGACTGGGTTGAATTTTGACGTCTTCCTTAGTATGAGTCGTACCTTAGTATGCTACAGACTCCATCTTCACTGACTAGATGTTTTTTAGCTAGTGACAGACCTTGAGATAGAGAAGAACCGATGGCCGGTTTTCCTCTTTTGACTGGGAAAAGTAATGAAGGTTTGCGCGACAATTATTCTCATGTTCATTTTTCATGTCAGTCAAGATGAAAGCCCCCATTCTTTGTGTCTCTCGTCATGATAATAATGTGAGCTTTGTCTCACTTATGTGCGAGGTTAAACAATGAGATGTCTTTATATACTCAGATCCTCTCTCTCTGCTTGTGTGAATAAATAATGATCCGACGATGATTGGATTTCTGTCAAAGAGACTTGAACAGGAAATGAAAGCATTAGCTGTGGGAAAGGTTTACAGTTGGGAAGAAAATTATATGCTAATAATAATGGCTTTATGCAATTCATGCAGCTATTTTCTGGTAGATACACAAGCTAAACAAAGCAGTGGTAGAGATTGCTTAGCCTTTGCATCGTTCAGCCTTTGGTGCCAGTGTGAAAGGGTCAATGATTGACTGATTTATCCGGCTCCCAGTTTAGAGGAAATGAATAGATGTCAATCAGGCTCCTGTGATTCTGTTGGCAGGACTACCGAGGGATGAATAGATGATACATGCTGCATTCTCCATAACAACTCCAAGAAATAATTACAAGCTACATGTCACTGATTGATATACAAACCACATGGGTAGATATTATCATTATTAACAGAATCTAGCCAAGAGAAAAATTAGAAGACTAAGGGGTGGAAAAGACTCTACATTGTTTTAATTTATGGTCAGGTTTGATGGTTATTGCATTTTCTTATACACGTATAAATGTAAATACAATTCTAATGTCCAATAAGTTGTCCATTAAATGGAGGTTGAGCTGTTATAATTCAACTCCATTTCAGACTTTGTCATTGTGTCTTTGGGCCAGATGACTTGACACCATTACTTTACATTAAACAAGGGCAAATGGCGGCGACATGCAGCCCTGAGACTACTTTTGTGCTGACCTCAAAGTCAATACGCAAAGTGACTCCAAAAACACACAAAATGACAACAAAAACACACAACCAGAGAGAAAAATTTACAAAATGACTACAAAGATACACAAAATTTGTTCAAAATATACAAAATGAACACAAAAATATACAATATGAGAGCAAAATGTACACAATGACAACAAAAATACTCAAAATGATAAGAGTCCCGATCCAGCCTGCATCTAAAATCTAAGATATGTAGTTTTTATTGGATTTATTGAGGTTATTTTTCAGGGTCTTCCAATATTTGTATTTATTAAATTGAATTGTAGGTTAAAATGTATGTAACCCATTGATTAATAACAAATGAGTCATTTTTTCTTGTATCTACTGTTGCTGACTATTGTTCTCTGTTTGAATAATATTGCTTGATCAAACCTTTTTTAACATCCCACAAGTATAGAAAGTATGTTTAATTGGCACTGATATCTTATCGGATCAGCATTGATATCAGCCAATAATTAAGGATGCAATACTGGTATTGTATCAGAAGTGAAAAAGGGCTACAGGTGTAATTTACCTTTACCAGTCGTGGGACGAATGTTTTCTCTCATGCTTTGAATTTGTGTCAAAACTTTAAAAGGCACACCGCAGACTTTTTGACCTAAAGAGTTGATCCATATGAGTTATTTGAAATGATTCCTCAGGCCAATATACAGTGCTTGACAGTATCAATGCACCGAGGGGGGGTGCCCTCTTGAAATACCGACTATGTAAGTTTGGAGAGATGGACCATCTTTGGCCAGGTCATGTGACCTGCAGAATGCCTTTACGACACTCACGTGACCACTGGCTCTGATATACTCATTGGGCTAAGGCTTTTGCTACTATTTTCCGCCTGTTTGACTCCTGGTCATGGCCGAGGTAAGCGAGGTAAATTTAAAACTGCTTCTGAGGAGGCTAAAAAGATGCAGCCGAGACCTGGTCCCCTCCGCTGACCCACCTTCCGCCAGGCGCCGGACACCGCCCCACGCACGCCGGGTTGCCTGTCCCCCGTGCACCCTGACCCCGGCTGCTGTGCCGACCCATGGTGAAGGGGGCTGGCAATGGCAGCAAGGCCAGGGAATGGGGGGGCAGCGCCACCAATGCGGCAAGGAGGGCCGAGCGCTAAACCTCCGGCGGCGGCTGCTCCTCCAGCCGTGGTGCGAACCCAGCCCCGCTTCACACCCCAGCCCTTAGAACCAATCCTTATCCCGAAGTTACAGGTCAACTACTGTCTGCGTACACAATCAAAAGACAAGGAAGGCTGGCCCGACTGACTGACTGACTGACGATTTTTGCGACAGTGCTGCAGCGCTTGAGGCCACTAGGGGAGCTTGATGTGAAAGTTACAAGTCTAGCGCCCCTAGTGGCCAAAAGTTACATTGTGTGCCTTTAAGTAAAGTACAATATTAATTTAAGACATTGGTAATGTGAAGGTGACCAATTTGAGGACAATTGCTTCAGTAGCTCAGTGTGTAATTTAAAAACACAACAGTTGTGAGAGATTCCGAACCAAGGCCGAGCAAACAAAGCACTAGTAACACTGATAACAGTTATTCATTACTGAGTTTTGCAAAAAAAAATTTCTAAATGTCAAAAAAGTATAATTGCGCCTTTGAACGTGTTTCAAGCCTCGTAATTCATATATTTTTCACAAAAATGTTTAAGTATAATGCTAATGCTAAATGTCTTGGTCTCCTCTCTTCTTTACATGTACCACACCATGTTTTTTCAGATTCCGTGATGTGTATTTGTGGAAAAAGTGTTTCTAAGGTGCTTTTACGACACATTTCAATATGAAAACTTCTGAAATTCCCCCTCATGAAAGTGTAAACACATTATATGGATATTCGAGTGTTCTTTTTGGAATTCAGGTGTTTCCATTACCAGTTTTTATTGCGCTATTTCGATTTTGCACTTGTTTCCAAAGGTAATGGAAACACATGAGGCTTCCAGCTCTCTCAGTAAAAGTGGACCATTTAGGCACTGGAATTCTTTCTGATGGAAAGAGAGGTGGTGCTTTGCTGAATTTGAACATTTTGTTGTTATCATAAGTGGTTTGATGTTTTATGCTCTGGTCTTGCAAAAGAATCGAACGCAAAACATGTCAGAATTGGTTAGGGCTGGGCAAAAAAAAAAAAACGATTAATTGATTAGTTGAATTTGTAGATAAAAACTATTTTTATTTTGCAAATTTGAGTTTAAAAAAAAAAAAAAAAAAAAAAATCGTTTTTAAATATTTTTATTTTTTCCCATCACAGTTTTTTCGGACTTTTTTGCGTTCCGATGTGAGCCAGCCCCTTCTTTGTTTACATGTGTTTACCCTTTGAGTAGACTATATGTGTGCCACAGGCATGTTTCATTTATTATTTGCAGTATGCTGAGACGCTAAGGGACGAGTTTATTATTTTTTTAATTGTAATGTTATATGTTATAGAATATATAGATATCTGATTTATTAATCAGAAAATTTAAGCTACTATGAAGTTGCTGTTGCACTTTTGCTTAAACCTGGATTAATGCTTGAAATTGTTGAATGACAGAGTCTCATTTACTTTTTATTTTGGGATTGTTCTATGTATTTTAACTCTTGAGGACAATCACAGCAATAAAGTTGCACTTTTGACAATATATCTGATGCCTGCAGTCATTTTTAGGTGCATTCAAAAAAAATTGAAAATTAAAATTTTCTTTAAAAAATCTGAGATTTTTTTTTTAGGCATAATCGCCCAGCCCTAGGATTGGTGAATTTGAGGCTTACATTTGATGATAAATGCTTCAATATTCTTATTTCTATTTAGCAGTTGAAGTTGTTAGTTGTTATAATCTGGAAACTTTGGAGTTAAATTTCGAGTCTTGAGAAAATCTCACACACGTTTGTTCAGTAATCAGGAGCGATTGAATGCACCTGGGTTCATCACATCACCTGGTAGTAATCAGTAGCTGCGGCTATAAAAGAAGGCCTTATGAGTGTCCTGCTCAGTTTGTCCAATAATACCAGAGGGTCAACACCTTCAGTTGGCTTATTGTGTTGTGTTTCGGGGGTATTATCACACATGTTCTGGGTACAATTAGTTTTTATTTAATTTGTTGTAACTCCCCTGCTTTTGTTTATTAAGTCGAACTCCAGTTGTTTATCATTTGACAGCTTTTGCCCTGGGAATGAAATATAACAGCATACAAGTTAAAGAACCCAGAGTAGAAACACCAATTAGTATAAACTGTAATGTTTACAGTAGATAAGTCTGAGCAACACCATTGTTATAAATGGTGACAGTGATGTTAATCGAGGCTTGTGTTTAACTGGGACCTCCTCGAGTGTTATTCAGCAGACTATATATGATCTGTAAGTTTGGCATAAGAGGTTCTTGAGGTGAAAGTTTGAGAAACGATGAGGAAATAATGTTTGTGAATGTTGGCAAAGGAGGTGATTGAGGGTGTCCTAGTGCGTGATTGAATAAATTGGTTTTAGTGTAGTCTTAAAGGAACATTTTGTGTTGCAGTTAAGTCTCATTTTAATTGCTTCAAACTTCTGAGTTCCAGAAGTTTGGTATTAACCACTGAACTGCAAAACATAAAAGACACAAGGTCTCTATTTTTGTTTAAATATTATAAAAGCATTCCAAAGCAGAAGAGAGTAGGTGTATTCATATTTTTAGAAAGGGTTTAATTTTAATCTTAAAATCCTCTCACTGTGGCCAAGAGAAAATGTTTTTAGAGGTTTAGATGAGAGGCAACACTTCAGTTTTGAAGGAAAAAGGGCAAAACTTTTCTTCCATTTTTATCTTGGGTTTGATGAAACATCTGATGGTTGTGCTTTTTAAAGGTTGTACATTGGTTTGGTGGCCATTTATAGCTTATATATTTAATATGGGATTTAGGTATTGATATGCTTGCTTTTTTTCTTTCTTTAAGTTCTTAAAAAAAAAAGAAATAAAATATTGTTTTAATTTCAGCCAATTTTTGCGTATTTAATATATTTTTTTAACCATTTTTCTACAGCTACACCAAACTTGCCATATTTTAACCTATTTTCTTCACTTTGCCCTGTAATATTTTTGCTCCTTTTAATAAATTTTTCCTGCGTTTCTGCCACTTCTCCATCACATATCAATG
This sequence comes from Gouania willdenowi, assembly GCF_900634775.1. Taxonomy (NCBI): domain Eukaryota; kingdom Metazoa; phylum Chordata; class Actinopteri; order Blenniiformes; family Gobiesocidae; genus Gouania; species Gouania willdenowi. Next base: position 8,659,646 of record NC_041064.1, on the reverse strand, counting down.
CCTGTTCTGCGCATTTTTTCCACTTTCAAGACATTTTTGGCACTTAAACTCTTTGCACCACTTTTCCCACCTAATAACGCACATGTTCACCCATTATCACTTTTAACCTCTTTTCACCATATTTCATGCTTATTTTTTGCAAATTTAACCACATTTGTCATGCCCATTATTTGCCAGTTTAAACTAATTGTTTCAGTTCTAACACTTGTAATTTGTAAGTTTTAACCAATTTGTGGTTCTTAAAATCCCATTTCATCACCTTTTCCACAATTTGTCACTTTTAATCACTTTTCTTTCTGATTAAAATGAGGATTCCCATCTTTAAGATGACTATATACTATGGCGCAAATATTAATACATTTTCTGGATAACAGTGGATATAATTCAGATAAATAAATAAATGTGGTTATCACAGATTCATAGAACAATGGATCATCATTTTGCTGACTTTATGGATGGGCCTTAAAAAGCCCTCCCCTTTATTAACCTCTTAAATTTAAAGTCTGTATAGATTTGCATATTAATGTCAGATATGGAGCATGTGGCATAGCAAACCAAAACACCACAAAAGTGCCTGCTTTTACACTGCAATGGGTTTACATTTTTTTTCAACTTCTAACCAAACTGCACTCGAGCGACCTTGTCAAAATTCATCATTTATCTTTATCTTTTATTTAGTGAAGAATGAATCATGGCCAGAATGTTAAACAAGTCCAGGAATTTAAATTCTATAGACATTATTGCTGTTTTTGTGCAATACACGGCAAGGAAACAAATCAGTTTTGCAATAGATGATATGCATCCTTCGACTGCGTCTGTCTTTGATTAGTCTTACAACTAGCTTTATTTACATTTTTCTCCATGTATGAGCAATGCAGTCCTTTTATATGGAACTATTTAGACTCAGTAAGGCAAAATGCTTTGATAGTGACATTCAGCTAAACTGTAAAATGAAGTGTTTCTCTTTTCAGCCCCTTTTCGTCGTCATAAAAAGGATAAAGGTTGAACTGTCACCCTGTAATTGCTTAATATGTGCTTGGTAATTTAAAAAGCCCTTGAAGTGTTGTGTATACCTCTCCTTGCACTCACTCAGATCTACCACTTGTGTTTCATTTATATCACCTTTTCGCCTCATTGTAAACCTTAAGTTCAAGTATTAATGGTTTAATGAATAGTTTATTAAAGAATTATAATTTTCTATTAATCCGTAATCGTGCATACTTAAACAATCTGAAAGCTTCACAAATCTAAGGAATAATTTGAGTCATTCCACATATGAAAAATAATGGACAGTAAATGTCCGCAGCGTTAAAATAGACCTTTGTTATAGGATGTATTTCGATAATGGATGGCATTAACGGATTTTTCACTGCTTATGTCTCGTTTTCAGCTGTAAAAAAACATAAATCAGACTGTCAGGTCTCTGTATATGAAGTCTGCTAAATCCTTATGAATTATAATGTTCTTGACAACTGACTCATGCTTCAAATATGATAGATTCCATACATGATTATAAAGGTCACACCATTCAGTATGAATGGTTGACGTTTTATCGTCACTTTTTCACCACATTTGGAGAAAATAAATATCCTCATGTACCTGAGGAATGTACCTGTCACGTATGTTATTTCTTCTTCTTCACATCGTTATCGCAGCGATCCTTCAGTGAAGAATTCTGCTATTTATGCATTTGTGAAATCAGATGATAGGACTTTTTTTCTGCTAGAGGAAGTTGAACCTAATAAAACAGCAAAATATATCACATTTTTTTTTTTTGTACTGGCTGAATAAAAAAGGTTAATAAACTGAATCAACGTTTAATCTATCAGTCGGGAAAGGTTCTTATACCTGACCATGAATAGTGGATGTGGAACCTAAGGATGATTGATTGATATCTCGAATCTGGTATTTAATTTTTTAATTAAAATTTTTTTAATGGCTTATATTAATGTTTTGTTGAGATTGGATATGTGTTACTTTGACTCAATAATGTACTCTTGGTTGGTAGGTCATTAAATCTTCTAAAATAAAAAAAATACATTTTTGTTTTGTGATTATTTTTTTTGTTTATTTATTTTGTTTGTTTGTTTACCTGTTACGTAAAAAATACTTGATGGATTTTGACACAATTTTAACTAAAGGTAGACCTTATACCAATTTACATTGCATTGTAAATGTGGGGGATTTGGTTAAATATTCTGATTCTTGATCAGTTTAAAAACCCGAAAAATCCCTATAACTCATAATTTTTTTTAATGAAATTCTTATGAAATGTTACAGTTACGTCGGGTTAATTCCTTAATAACCCCACCATAAAAAGGGGTGACCATGGTACCATGAAGCAATCTCGCTGTTTGTTCCTTGTTATCTGAGTTTAAAGAATTTATTTTTTAAATTTTTTGCGATAAATGGTAATTAAAAAATATTCTCCTTAGAGAAATAGGACAGTCAGACTCTGACTTAAAAGTGCAGATCTGGTTATGACGTATTTGGAATTGCTTTAGGAAAAGGAGAGCATGGCGCTGGGGATTTGCAGTGAGTGCAGAGCTGTGATGTCGAAGTTAAAATAGATGGTATGGTGGGGTGGGGGGGTCATCGTCACAGTAGGATTTATTTTAAATGTTTGAAACTGATCTTAAAACATAGCTACTTCCAATGATTATCAAATTAGGGCTTTGGGGTTAATGGTTACAGCGGTTTACATCAAGGGTGTGAACGTAGTTCCTCGAAGGCAGCTGTTCTGTATGTCTTAGCCGTTTCCGCACAATGTGTAATCAATGTGTGTTTGATCCTTATTCAACCGATCACCAACCATGTCTTTGTTTTGTGTAGGTTGCTTCTAAATTAATAAAGTTACAACTTGTGAATCTTGTGCAAAAGTCTAGACAAGAAGAAAACTGTCATTCATGGCATATTAAGTGCCATGAAATATGCACAAATAAACCACTGACAACATAACATTAGCGCCAATAATGGAATCGCTGTCAGCTTCTAAGAGAAGCAAACGATCAAATAAAGTCAAGTAAATTTCCAGTCATGGTGAGTCAGATGTGCTTATTATTCATGTTGAATCGATTGTGGCTGCCTGTACTAGCAATGCATTTCACATAAAATGTATTTAATGTATTACCAATAAAATATATTCACATTTATTTAAAAACGGAAAACATTTTGAAGTCTGTTTTTTGAACAATTCTATAACTTAAAATGCAATCCATGTGAGCAGCCACATTTAGCCAGATGTTTTGCAGTGCTTATCTACACATCATTTTTTTTATACTACAGACAGCTCAGAATCATTAAACGTGGGTCGTGATGTCAAACGTCCTTCGTTCCAAAAAAATGGTAGTCACATGAGATTTACCATTTGAGAGTGGTGTGGGAGCTGTGTCTCATACTAGACACCCTCATCAAAGGTGGCCAGCTACAGGGTGATCTGCAGCTTTAGGCCACTTCACACTCGGTCTGTGCCTTTTGGTCCTTTGTTTTTCTCCCTAAGTGTCTGCTCCAAGCTGCTTCTGACTAACATAAATAAATAAACCATATGTATTACCATCTTATAAGTGCTAATTGTTGCATGGTTTGCCGGTAATTGTTAAATAATCATTTTTGCTTCCAGACACTTTCAGTTTTTCTTTTTTTCGCAAAATATATCTAGGCTATGAATCATAGACGTATTTATGTATATATATATAGTTTATTTGAATATGCGGTATACAATTAGAAGTCGCTAGTTCTGACTAAACTCGTTTGTTTCTGTAATATTTACAGCTGTGTCAGGAGAATTGTAAAACAGTATAAATAAAGGAAGCAAATGGGGGAATAAATGGTGGGTAACATCTGGCTGTACTTCTGAATACTTATGTATTAGGGGCCTGGCATATATTTAAATATGTGCTCACTTAATAGGTTTAATCTGTATAAAGCACTAACACAAACCTGTTTACACTGCCTCACCGTTGTCATCCAACATTAATCGTCCAAGCAGGTGAATTTATTGATAATCCTCCAACTTTTTAATTGGGGCAGGTGTCGTATTTTATTTTGAAAATAGTAATTTTTTTTTTTTTTTTTTTGCCATTGAATGCTGAGTTATCATACTGTACATAAACTCATCTTAACCCTCCTATTATCTTATTAGCTTTTATTTTTAGAGCTCCCCCTGCTGACTGGCTGCCGTGTAGGCCATAAACCCCGCCTCCTCAATAACAGACGGGATGTTGGTCAAACTGTAAAGTTAAAATACTCGTTGCTTAATTTCTTTCCAAACCTATACTCTGCTGTGATCATTAGTTATTATCACCCTACATTGTGTTCAAGTGCTCCTTTTTCTGTGAAGTTTGTTTTAAACAAGTTATTTGAGGTTGAAAAACGGGATTTTACGTCATATGACTATGATTGACAGCTGCAGGTCTTGCGTAGCTCTCTTTGTGAATAGCAGTTACATCGTGAAAGAAAGCTAGATATTTGTGTTGAAATATATTGTGGTTTTATACTAACCTCTTTGATCTGAACATAATTTGCAGCGGGAAAGATACTTATGTTTTTGGCGTAGCTGGGCTTGCTTAAGTCATCAGGACAGTACGCTAAATGGGCGCGGCGTGTTACCAGATGCTAATCTGCACATTTGGTTAAACTATTCCAGTGTGTCCTCAGGGCATTCTTTTGAGGAAGGACATCAAACAGCAGAAACCCAATGTCCACATGCCCTTGACAGCTTGGTTTTAAAATTTATTTGAGGAAATGTTGAAGCTTTTATTGTTTTTTTTTTTTTTTTTTTTTTTCTGACTTCTGTAAAACTTTCAGCAATGCTGCACAACTGCAGCTGCTCTTTTGCTAGCAGCAGGACACGGCACATTATTTTATTGTCCTCCTCTTTCTACTTTAAATCCTGGCACTTTAGTTTTGTGTGTTCTCCATTTATGCTTTAAGTGTAGGGAGTGAGGTCTAGCATGAAGCCACTTTCACCCCCAGGCGTTCTTTATGCGTCAACGATAAGAGAACACACCAACAATCTTATGTGTCTCTGTTAAATTCTGCTGCAAAATTTATTTTTTTTGGCCTGAGATTTTATCTTTTAGAAAAAAAGCACTAGCGCTGACCTGTCACGCTATTGGTTAACTCAAGCACTGCAGTGGCCAGATGAGTGTCATACGCCCCCTCATGAACTTTTTTGCCCTTGTTTTTTTTTTCCTTTCCCCCCTTGCTTTTTCTTTAAAGTCCCACCTGATTTCTCAGATTTTCCTCTTTTTTCAGGCTTTTTTTGTGCTTATGTTATGTTTATATAGTTTTATTTATTCTACAGACAACTCAAGGATGTGCATTGGAGCAAATTATGTTTAACATAAATAAACCATATTTTGATAAGTGCCAAATGTTGCATGGTTTGCTGGTAAATGTTAAATAATTGTTTTTTTTGCTTCCAGACACTTTTGTTTTCAGCAGTTATTACATGTAGACCAATGGTTCCCAAACTGGGGTATGTGTACCCCTTGGGGTACTTGAACACCTATCAGGAGGTACACAGACATATTTGTCAGTTATTTTTTTTACATTATAGACATTTTTTGGACATGCAGACAAACTTTTTTTTTTTCATCAATCAATAATAATTTGACACAACTCTTTAAAATGCACCAAAGGTGACATTCAAATTCTAAAATGAGCAAAACATCAGAAATAAATGAATAAAAAGGCCTAAATTCAAGGTTGACGTTGGACGAGACTTAGGAAAGAGTTTAGACGAGCCTTCAGACACAAATTAATAATATATAACATGAGTTAAGGGGTACTTGTGGTAAGAAAAAAAGGCTAAGGGGTACACAGGGAAATAAAGTTTAGGAAACAATGGTGTAGCCAGTTTTTCTTTCTTTTTTTCTTTTAAAAAAACCATGTCTATATTATTCGTTATCGGTACTTGTAGTGCAATATTTTTGCAACAACTATGCATTTCTTTAAAAAAAAAAAAAAAATCAATTTTATTGCCTAGATGTGACAGTCCTTAAGGAAGTGTAAGAAAATAGAAATAAAATGTCATCCAAGTGTTTAAAAAAGTGTTTTAACTGTAAAAGAAAATATATATTTTGTGCAAATTTGTCTTGACTGCATATTTATTTTTCTCACAATTCAACTGTGATCAAGCACACGCTGTGAGATGTAAAGTGTCAGTGGTGGGTTGCAGTCACATTAAATCAAACACTACTGAGTAGAGCTGCAGCAGTGTTTTACACATTATATTCCTTCCTGTGTGACACAATCATCTGGGCATTAAGGAACAAATAATTCAGAAAAACGTCTTACTGATTTTTATTTTTATTATTATTATTATTATTATTATTATTATTATTATTATTATTATTATTATTATTATTATCCAGATGATGATATTTAGTTGCTTGCCTGGTTGAAAGAATAACTTTCTTTTTCAAAGGATGGTTAGCATTGTGTGGCATTACTCCAACTTTATTTGCTCCAGCCTCGAGCTGCTGTAACTAAAAAAGTAAGAAATTATTAAGAGATGAGAAAAAAAAAGGGAAAGCATCCAATCGATATGAGTTTTACAGAGGTAATTGATTGTATATTTGATTAACATCATAATGTGAGGTCATCTTTATGCTGCAGACAAACTCGACACATTGCAGTTTATTTCCCACCTAATGCACATTTTAAAACTTACATCAATCTGATCTGTAAATGATTATAGCCATTGTTAATGTTGCCGACTAAATAAGTGACTTTGAAACACTCAAAGATATCTATCTTCCCACAAACCTTTTATGTTGTCCTTAAACGCACAAAGAACTGTCGTCGTAGTGGTAATGAACATTTATAGAGACCGAGATGTAAAAAGGGGGGGGGGGGGGGGGGGGGGGGATCTCACAAACTTAAACAGCAGGATTACCTAGTTTTAACAGTGTGTGTAAACCACAGTTAATTGATTTTACGTACATCCACCATGTACCCAGTTTGACCACTATACAGATTAAAAGGCACAATAATCCTGCACTCAAACTCACACAGAGATAAACATTACAACAAGAAAACTCTGTAAACCAAAATAGGCTCCAGAAAACCATCCATACATTAAGTTAAAACACCCATATTAAGGTTTTTAGGCGTGCAGGAGCATGTATGACACCACAGTGCAGTGGTTCCCAACCTCCCATTTTGAGATCATACAAACCCCAAGGACTTTTTTTTCATCTTTGTGGAATTAGTTTTTGAGGTAACACTTTACTTGACGTTTTATACATAAGACTGATATTACGGTGTAATTATTTGTCAGCAGTATGAATAAAGTGTTATGAAGGCTGTCTTTAAGTGTTTGCTAAATTATGACACCTTTGGAGCTATGTTGGCATTTTTTGGGTTAGGTTGAGGGATCTAGTGAGGTTATAGGTAGGGTCAGGTTTAGGGTTATAAACGACACTTAATGACAGCCTTAATGACACCTCATTCATACTAATGGCAGGTGTCATGTCATAATAATTACAGCGTAATGTCAGCTTTATGTAAAAGTGTTACTGTTTTTCACCAAGTTTACTAAATTTACAAATACTGAGTAGCTACACGATAATTTTATACTGCATTTTATTTAAACTGGATTTATATTTGAGAAAGTTTAAGTATAGAATACAGTTGGTATTTATTGTGTGTAATGTGTTAATTTGAAAAAAAAAATAATAATAATGATGATAAAAAAATAGTCTGTAATGTTTTTTTTGTTTTTACCAATTTGAATTTATTAAATTTTAATTTTATTGATTATTTAAAAGGGACAATGCACATTAATAAACAGACATGGTGTAAATGAACCAGATTTAGCCAAAAGAGGCTGGTGTCCATGGCCATATTTAAAAAGGCAACTTAAAATATAAAAGGTATTAAATTACAGAGAGAATACAACATTACAAAAGAGAACAGCTATGACATGACAAAATAATTACTGATAAAACAAAGCACCAGACCAGAACTAAAACTCTCAGAATTGCCACACAGTAAATTTAAACTGGAAAACAGTGCAAACAAAATAATTAATCCATACTTAACACAATAGAAACAATGTACAAGAATTAAAATAAAATCAAATAAAACAAATTATCTCGAGACATTTCTGGCAACTCCACATTGGGTCACGACCCCAAGGTTGAAAAACACTGCAATAGTTTTAGGCGAGGCTGTAATGTGTTTGTATCTCGCGGTCAGTTACTGTCCAGACTAATGAAGTGCATTGTGATCTACTAAAATGGGCATAAATGTAATCTTGTATATTTTCACGCTTGAGTTATTAGGAATTAACTTCATTTTGACACAAAACAAAAAAAAAAAAACGTGACTACCAGGCCCACGAGACACTCAGCTTCAGTAGGAAAGCTTTACTAACGTCAATTTACCACATCAGACTATCCTATACGCGGCTATTTAAAGTTGAACAAACAACCTCATAAATTCTTAAACAAATGCCATGTCTTAAAAAACGTATGAAACGTCAACAAAGCGTTTCCATTGGTCTGATCATGGGTCTTTTAAATTGCTATGGCATTTTCCCCAGCCGCCTTTGAGACGTGCAGTGGCACCAGTCATCTGATGGCTCATTCTGAGACTGGGGTTTGAAATGTCTGGAAACATCAAAGAAGTGTTTGGATTAAAGACCAGTGATCAGAACTGGCAAGGGATGCATGGAGACGACAAAAAAAAAGTAGAATAAACCCAGTTTGGAGAAGATAAAAGACCACACAATTGTCCTGGTTTGGGTATTTTTTAAAAATATAGAATAGAAAGCAATCACAACCTCCTGAAAACAATGCAGAAAGGTTTGTGGAGTAGAATCTGATTGTATGTGTCTGGAGAGAAATGATGGCATGAATGAACTGTGGGACCTGGGGATGCATATTGGTGTATTGCTGATGAGGCAAAAAGTAAAGATGAATCCTTTCCAGAGGCTGGGAGTCCTGGCATCACTGGTGTGTAGATTTCAGCAAGTCAAGCAACTTTTAGAAACCACTTCTTACTTTCAAACATTTCTCAAATCTAAACTAATCTAGCTGTGGAATGTTGATGCAACCGGTCTAATAGAGGACATGCAAATGGAGGAATCCAAATGTGGCAAATGCAATGTTTGAGTCTTTTAATCTGTGTCCTAAAAACATGTCAGTGATGAGTAGTTTGATCATGTTTTCTGCACCATGACCTTGCAATGATTTAGGTCAGACATGGGTAACTGGCGGCCTTCGGTCTAATTTTGTGAGGCCCCCAAGACAAATCCACCAAAAGATGTAATTCAAGAAACTGGAAGTAATATGAAGCCCGACATAATACACAAAATAACTCCATAAACACACAAAACAAAAACAAAAATACATGATGCAATAACAAAAACACAAAGATTTCAAAAGAAAACTCACAAAACAATGACACATATGCAAAATGACACACTAAAAAGTAACACCCAATGCTAACACAAAAAACTAAAAAAAGGCCGATTGACAAAGTGCAAAAATAACACAAAAAAACAACACTCTTCTATATACGCAATGACGATTACATAAACTTGCATGGGTACATATACTTGCAGAATGTTTTAAAAATATCTTCTTATAGTTCAACATTTTAGGGACTTACAATAACGAGAATAACTTTGTTTCAAAGTAAAATAAAAAAAATACGTCACACAAAAATAACTTCCTCTTGCTTTACTTGCTATTGTAGAAAGTAGGTCTCAGTTTAAAAAAAAAAAAATTATTCCCTGACAGGAACCGTCTGCATTAAAGCATCTGTGCATCCAGGAAAAATGTAGGTTCCTTTTGAAATTAATATGGGAGAACACAGATCAGATTACAAGTAGATGCTTTGACACAAAGGACTTTTTTTTTTTTGCCTAAAAATATATTTTTTTAGTGGTACAGAGTGGAGTTTCTTTACAAAATAAGATCAACGGTGTCATGTATAATCAACTTGCATGTTTATTAGAACAATGGTCTGGTTTCCAGTAAGTCAGCAAGCACAATGGCAGTAATGGAGTAATGCAGTGTTGGTAGATCCACTGATTTAGTCCCTTCACCATGAAGAGGTATCTTTCCTCAGGGCGATTTCACTTGCTGTCAGACACACACAGGGGTTGACAGCACACTGCTGCTGAATTTAGCTGTCATTGCTCAGCCTGTGCTTTCACCTGAACCTACCTCTTCAAAAAAGAAAAAAAAGGAAACCAGAGAAGGATTTGGGTTCTAATATCAAACCTTCAGAGCCACCGACTACTTTCTAACCTTGTGGCAATTTTCTTGAATATGACACAACAGGGTATCGGTGCAGAATGCTTAACATCTTTTATAAGATATCTGCTCAATTCTTAAATACATGGCACCTCTGTTAGTTCATCATGCGGATTACCAGTCAGTAAGTGTGTCCAGCCAGGCTTCCAAAGTATTACTTATCCACAAGGTTTATATCTCAAATCAAGAAAGTGATCAATGCTCAGGAATCCTTCATAAAGGCAGCCATCAGCAGTAACTTTCAGTCAGGGTAGGCAAGGTAGGCGGTGCCTACCCAACCCTAGTGGTCACGGCACGTCACTGGCCATAAGACATATGTTGTTATACTTGTTGAACTTTTATTGTATTAGTAATGTAACATCTAGTGTTTTTTTCTTCCGATTTCCTTATTTTGTTTTCACTTTTCATGCTCGCTGAAAGCTAATATAGCGACCTAGTCCAGGACAACAACAAACAGATCCACCTCCAAGAATTTAGAATCTCTTCAGATTTGGATACTTGTTGATACTGCTTCATAGTAAACTATTAATAATAGCAATACCAATAAAGCTGCAGTATGTAGAATTGTGAGAGTTGTATAGAAACAACCAAGCTCCCCCATCCCTTCCGTTTTTTGAAACCTATCGTCCTTTACCGGTATTCTCGTGACCGCGTACAACTGTGGAGCCCCGAGCAAATGTTTCCTCAATAGACTAGTGACAAATGTAGGGGTTTAATCTTGTGTTGTTGGAGAGTTTTCTGGTGTTTTAGAGACTCTGACAGGAATCCACGCATCACTCTCTAGTTACTGTCCTCCGAAGGAATTGTGCTTGTTCTCTCCACCTTGGATATGCTTCTCATAGGTTTACATGCAGTGAAACCAGTATGTGGGGTGGACCCTACGCAGTCATGGAGGTTGGCAAGGACTCAAAGCAGACCTCCGAGTTGTCAGTTCTTCTCGACTATGTTTGGGACTTTAGGCTGTTGTTTCACCATGTTGATCTTCCTGTTTCCTCTTGCTTTGCCTTGTAACCGTTGTGCCTAACGCCATGATGGAGACTTCTCCTGCTAGAATGTCGGCCATTGTCGGCCACAACAGTGGACGTAAACGCGCATTGACTCTAGTTGGGCAGCCACAAGTAACACCCCAAAACAGTTCATGGAGCTCTCTGTTTGTAAAAAGATCTCTGATTGGCTGAAAAGTTGCATCACTCTCCTGGATTTCTAAAGCTCTTATACAGAGCCAAGAGAATATGTAAAAGTCTTGTTCCCTATCAGAATACTTTGAATTACAATATGTTCATTGATGATTATGGATTTTTGACAAAATGAAGCACAAAACAAATCTACATACTGCAGCTTTTAGGGTTAATGAAGTAATAACAGAATGACACATCCAGCACAATTTTGCAAAACAAGCATACTGAATGCCAGAATCAAAAATATACAAAAATGTGTTAATCTGCAATATGTTAGTTCAATGTTACAAGAAAAACTCACAAACTTTCCTCGGTAACTCCTTTTGATAAAAAGGATTTTGGAAGAAAAATATAAAGCATTGCTGCTCCATTTTTTTTAAAGATGGAAATGAACCTCTTTTGAATGAGCTTTTTTGTGGGCTGCTTTGATGGACTTTCATCTGTTTTCTGTGTGTTTTCTGCTTGTCAGGGTTTGTTGAGGAGGTAGTGTGTAGAGTTGAATGCAGGTACAGAGATCAAAAATGCCGGCAGGGGTGGAGTGTGTAACACAGCAGTCAAGTTAATGAAATCCAAACCAAAAAAGTCCAAACAAAAGACTGGAGGCACAAAACTACTTGCTGCTGAGAATAAACAAAGAAAATAGTGACTATCTTAAAATCCGACTGCGATACAGAAGACCGATGCCAAAGCAGGGATTCAGCATTCAAACACATAGTATCAGCATATTAGAAATAAACAGAAAAACATATCAAGTCTCAATCGTCATGAAGCGACCCTTACCTCCTCAAACTGAGTATTTGCAAAGCTGATGACTTCATGTTTATCAATGGAAGCGAGGGCGTAGACTGAACTGCAGAGCGACTTTCTGTCTCCATTTCCTCTGCATCTGTAACACAATCTCCCTTTCTTGTTTGTTTTTATTATGACACACTTAAAATACATCTAAACTCTTGAGAAAGCCCAGCGCATTTGCACAACAAATAAGAAAAGGAATATTGACATGCAGAACTAGAAGATTCACCAAAGTGCCTTTCATCCTAGTCGCCTTTGACATGCTGCTGGGTGAGTCGCTGAAAAAAGGAAGCCCAAAACATCTGCATCCCTACAAAGTACAAGCATTCAGTGCACCCACAACAAAGAATATGTAGATGTGAGATAGCTTTTTCTCTGGGTGATACTCACCTCTGAGCATTGCATTCCTCATATCTACATTAGTACTGTCACCAATATTAAATTTTACAGTTACCATAGGAGGTCATATTTTCACTTGTTTATTTATTCATCTGTCTGTTAGCAAGATTACTTGAAAAGTACTTCATGGATTTTGATAAAACTTTTTTTTTTTTTAACCAAAACTTGACCTCATGCCATGGAAGATTCCATTATTTTTGGATGGGATCTGGAACAATATACTGATTCTGGGTGACTTTAAAATATCGAAAAATTTAATAAAAAAATAAAAAATAAATATCGCTGTTTGTAATTGACTAAGCTTTATGTAATACACATCGATGTGGGTCTGTGTCTGGCAAATCCCGGAACCAGGGAAGGACATGAACAGAATGCTTGATGCTGATTGGGTGAAGCGCCTGTCTACCATGATTTGTTTTGTTACAAAGAATGATGTCGTCATCGGCATGCGCCGCAGCCGCAGAGACGCTGCTACAACAACAGCAAGGCTCAGCTTTGCCGTCTTTACCGTCCAAAACTACACAAAGAGCCTCTCGCTGTTGCTCTTTCAAAAAGGAAATGGTAGATTCTTCTAGAACTGAGCTTTATAGCAGCTTCCACACGTTCATCCTCCTGCGTCGACAACTTTCTATTTTTATTTGGAGCTATGCTAATAGCGGTAGCCCAGCTAGTTCCTCTTCCCGCAACTGCACTTCTGCCTTCGTCACACCCAGATATCCCGCCCTAAACCACAACACTGCCTCATGATTGGTTCAAATCGATTTGGTCCGGGTTCGAAAGGCAAAGATTGGAACAGTACAAGATGGATTCTGGTGTCCGTCTTGCAGGCAAGGGTACCCCAACGATTAATCCGGATCAAACTCCGATTTCACATTTCATTGCAATTTTTCCCAAAAATATTTAGGGTTCCCATACATTAGGCCCTATTGTATCAGTATTAATGGGAAATTTTGAGCTTGGCAGAGGTTTGTGCTCTTGCTTACATGCACAACTACTTACAAAAGTTGCAATTACATTCAATAGCTAATTAAAAGGTGACCAGTTTAACTGAAACATCAACTTCAAAGCTTGCATCAAGTAATCATAAAACAATAGCACTTGCCAGATATTGGCAGTTATCTGGATCAATGATCCAGGTAATAATAGTATGCGATCATCTGGTTGATGTCAGCAAAGGTGGGTGAACAGGTTTGTGGTATTTAGCAAATGAGTTAGCATAGCTTTTTCTACTAAACTCTCTTTGGCTGAAAAAAAAGCGCGGAATCATGAGGTGAAGAGCATGCAGCACTGGATGACATTAACATATGAACCTTTTGGTCCCTATTTAAAAATGTCATTTTTATTCATCACGAATATTGTCAACACCAATATATTTCAACAGCTTTAAGTTACATACTTTCATAATGTAGGTTGAGCAGCTACGGGAAATATAGTAAAGTGAAAGTCAACTGGAAATAAAGTAGCAAAGTACAATTTTCCAGCAGTAAAAAAAATATTTAGAACAAAACTTAAGGGGAAGAATTAAGCCTGTTTTCTTCATGTTTGAGTGGGTTTTCTTTAGGTATTCTGACTCCACGCAGAAAAAATCATGCTGCATTGTCCAGGAATCAAACCCAGCACCAACTGTAGAAATGCCATTCACTCCACAAAATGCTGCCCTTTCTTATTAATTAGTTGGTAATACTACGTTTAGAATAAAAACAAATGATCCTGGATTGAATGAAATAAAATGCAAAGAGAGCTGACAGCTTTGAATGTGCATGGAACAAAGGAGAAACTACTGATAAACTAAAGCCTCAATGTTTGTTTTGATGCTAGAAAATGATTTTCCCACCTGTAAATAACAATTTAAGTTAATATTTTATTGCAAAAGTAACTGACATTACTATTTCATTTCTGTTTTGAACTGTATTGAGTTTCTGTCTAGCGTTGGTGCCTGAGCAGATCATTTCTTGAATAAACAGATGAACAGATGCCCTGCGAGTTTACATTCTGCAGATCATACACTGCACACTTCTGGCATGGTGAGGAAAGAGACTTGAAGCAATCAGCAACTCCCTCGTCTCGATCTTGCATGCAAAACAGTTTTCTGTTTAACACTGCAGCTCACGAATAGCATAAGCCTTTATTTAGAGCTCAACAGTCATTCATAATTCATGGTGCAATGGTAATAGGGAAGAAACTGAATTCCAGCGGTAAATTCAAGAGTCTGACACTCAATTTAGATGACATGAATGCTTGCACGACTGGATGCTGTTGGACTATTTACTGTATGTAGGTGTATTGGCCCTATGCAAGATGCTGTTTGGGGCTTCCAGTGTGCAAGAAAACTCCAAAAAATGCTGCATGACGGGAACCTGTCAATCATTCTCATCATACTGGATACTGTAACTTTCTAGTCCAATGAATTTGACTAAAATATGCCTAAAAAACATGAGCAACAAAAGCACTCAGAGCGCAAACCTTCGCCAAGTTTTTTTTTTTTTTTTTTGCCAGGTACTGTATTGACAGAATAGAATAGAATTGAAGCTTTTATTGTGATTGTACAACATAAAATTTTAAGTAAACAGTTATCTGGAACAGTGATTCCGAACATGGTATGATTTTCATTCACAATTTAAAAGGCTTGAAGGAAATTTCTATCCCATTAATAACCATACAGTAGGTCCAAATTCATGGGTACCCCAATTTTTTCAAAAGATTAGATTCGAATAAAACTCTGAGTAATTCAAGAACCAAGTTGACGAGTTGACGTAATTGCGTCCAATTTTATGAAGATCGGTCAATTACACACCGAGATATGAATATTTTAAATTTTGCCAATTGTGTTAAAGCTGCACTACTTGATTCTTGAACGATGACAGAGGGGCATGGTTGAATTTGAACCATAAATCCCGTCCCCCACTCTGATAATCCCTCCCAGTTTCCTCCTCTCACGGAAGTGCACCAAATCGCGCATGAGAGTTGAACGTACACTGCCGGTAAAACACGTCTCCATGTAAAAGGATGCACAGAAAAGTTAGACCAAGACTGAAAACAAGTTTGCACCGTGCACATGCTTCACAATATATTGCAGCAGCCAATGAGGAGGCTCCTTCGTGGGCTCTGCTCACCCCTCCTTTCTCTAAATCCTGTGATTGGAGCTGGAGGGGGTGACCACCAAGACTTTGTCATCTGGGGTTTTATTAACTAAAATAATTAATCATAAGGCACGGACAGCTATCAGATGTACGATTTTTTCAGAAATGATTACTTTTACGATATATTATATGGTGCTAATAATATATATTTTTTAATCTAAGAAAAAAATTGAGTACCCCAGCTTTAAGAAGAGATTTTTAGATTTTTGAAAATTATCCACAATCATTTTGATCCAGATCCCTTCCAAATTGTATTGGGATTTTCCGTGGTGTGAGGTCTCTCTTTGGTTAAAATTTTGTCAAAAATCCATGAAGTTGTTTTGACATAATCATGAAAAACTAGAGGTAACAACTTTTGAATGCAGTTTGATTATTTCATACAACCTATCCTACATGTATTTTTAATTATATTAAGAATCAAAACTGGTCCATTTTATTCTTCTTAGATGAGGTGAAGGACTTGAACGTTTCTTGCTATAGGCGGATTATACACATGCATAGCTATGATCACCAGAAAATAAAAAGGTGGGGAAGAATTTAGTCCGTAGACTAAGGCTTGGAAAAAAGCATTATAAATTTCATTAACAGATCCTAATTTAAAATGTCTGAGAGTCCATTATCATGTGGAATACGGGATGAACCCAAATTTATCAAATATTTAACACCAGTACAGCTAATTCCAGAGACGTGATGACACTGAATTAGATGGTGTGAATGTGTTAGATTTTTATTTATATATTTTTTGCTTTGCTAACACAATGTTAGCCCATCACACAGTGTGCACCCACATTTCTGAGTGTTAGCAGTAAAGGGCCTCCAGCACATTCTGAGTGTGTATTGAACATGAACTCATATTGCAGATGGATGGACGGTGCTGCTTTTTATAGAAACAGAGTACACACATGCACAGGTGGCTGGAACTTGTCAGAAAATACTTTATTTAAGTGACTGCTGCTTATATAAAATTCACACATGAACAAAATAAATGCATTTTTTTATTTTTGCTGGCGTGGAAAAATCATCTGAATCCATGTTCATTCGTTTTTCATTATGTAACAAAAACATGAAAAATGAAAAAAAAAAAAACAAAATGAAAAAAACGGAAAACGCCTTGTTTTTCAAATTCAAGCTGTTTTGCTTCGGTACAGAAAACAAAACGCGGAAAACGAACACCTTTATCCGTTTTCTTTATTACCCATTGGCCGAAGTACGTGACCCGGAAGTGAAGCGTTACACATTCCGAGATATCTTTAGCTCTGCAACACTTAGGAGTCTCTAAATCCTCCAAAATGTCCGTGAGGAGGTTCTGTGCCTAACACCAACTAGAGCGAAAAGGACACGTTTCGGATGCACAGTTGGAAGCAGCGATCTTGTCATGCCGAACTGCCATTAGCATAGCAGTTAGCGTCAGATGAGAGTACACTTCCGGGTCACGTACTTTGACCAATCGATAATGGAGAAAAAGGATAAAGGTGTTCCTTTTTTTGTTTTTCGTTTTTTGTACCGAAGCAAAAGAGCTTGAATTTGAAAAACAAGACGTTTTTTGTTTTTTTATTTTGGTTTTGGAAACAAATATCAAATAATTAGTGTTTTTCTTACATAATAAAAAACGAAGGAATGAATGATACACGGATTCATCTGGTTTAAATTAGATTATATTTAGCTTTGCTGGTTCTCAAATGTGACAGTTGCGCACAGGGTTGGGGTCAATTACATTTTTCAATTATAATACAACTAATCACAATTAGTGAGCCTTAATTAAATAACCTTATAAAACGTAAACTTCCTCTTGTGTTAGCTCTCTGTTAGCATCTCTTAAGATAACGGGTCAGTTTTGACCCATGTCTTTAATCAGTTGTAAAGTACAATAAAAAATATAATCTATCATCTAATTGGTTTCCTTGTTAGGCTTCCTTATCGGGTAAAATATTGGTATTCATATTTTAGGTGTGGGCGTCTGAGCCTTCTTTCTGTCAGTATAACCCTTAGATTTCAATTTTTAAAAAATGGTAAAATGACCCTTAAGAGTAACTAATTATCAATTACTCAATTATAATTGTAATTCAGAATCAGAATCAGAATTCCTTTATTAATCCCAGGGGGAAATTGCTTTTGTTACAGCCACAGAACACATCACAAATAAGAGAGAATAAACAATAAATAAGTGTATAATTAAGTAAAATTATGTTAAAAATAGGGATCAGAAACACACACATTACAGTAGTAGAAAAAAGTAGGATAGATAATAATAATAATAATAATAATAATAATAATAATAATAATAATAATAATAATAATCCCAAATTATATGCAACCCTGGTTGCATATAATTTGTGTAAACGAAAGTCAAATATTGTCTCAAACATTACTGGTGCTCTTTTTAGATGAACAATGATTGCTTTATTTTGTTTGTTTTAATGTTTGAGATAAATAAATAAATCCCAAAATATTGCGTTTCTATTTAAAACCACACAACACTGTCTTATTTCTCCTGCAGATTCCCATCAGTGGCGTTTTGGCAGCACTTTTGAGGATTTTGATCCACTGTGGTTGTTTTGCTTGCAGCAGCCGGGACAGAAATGAGAATGTACACATTCCTAATTCAGAGCAGATGGAATCTAAATGGATGTGGCGCAGAATGTATGAGGTCACATTGAAAGACTCAGTCGGAGCGTTCTGCTTATTCAATTAGCTGACTCGACTGAGTCTAACAACAGCCAGGTGGGATGCCGGTAATCTTATTTCAGTCTACTGCAGCAAACTATACACGTTCCGTAAGTGAGACAAAACTGCCAGTGTGTTTGGAAGGATCAAAAGTTACACAGCATTTCCAACGAATTATTGATGACATGGCGTCTCCACTGTGATAACTTTTTGGTTGTTGTGACAACAGGACGATAAAAGGGAGCAGCTTCTGTTTCTTTTTTACTATGGACTTTATATTTTGTTAAACGCACTGTGTTGACTTTGTTGTAATTTGCTCTATTTAAATAAAGTTGAATTGAATTGTTAGACATGCTGAGTGTAATCACACAGCCAGCAATGAAATGTACAAATCCGGCCCTTTAGAGCTGTGGTTCTCAAACTTTTTTGGCTCAAGTACCCCCTTTCTCTTACTTTTGAATGGAAGTACCCCCCTTATGTCTGACTACTACATTTTGCTCAGAATTCTGTGATAAAACAACTATGGAGCATAATGATGGATGAATGAGTGATAACACACATTTTAAAGAATCTAATTTTGTAAATAACTGGAATGAAACTTAGAAATATATTTTCCCCAGCCGGATTGATCCTTTTTTTTTTTTTTTTTTTTTTACTTTTTTGATGTTACGGTTTTGAAACTGAACTTTGATGACTGAGTGCTTTGATGTGTTCCTTTGATATCTGGAAAGTGACTGTATTCTGAATGCTCTCAAATGAAAGAGTAACTGTACCTGAATGCAGTTGCCCGGAAATACGTATTCTGAATACATGTGTTCAGTTACTGCCCAACACTGTATATAGATATGTATATTTACTTATTATTTTTATTATGATTTAATTTTTTTCTCTTTTATTCTCTCTTTTATTACTTGTCATATCTCTCCATACCCCTCACAAGGATGTTTTATTTATTTTCTCCTCTGCCCTTGTAACATAGAACAAAATATGTCTAATAAACAATTGATCACAAAAAAGAAATATATTTTTCAATAGTTTTTATCATTTATGGTCTCTCCCGCCGGATGTGGGACCAAGACTGACCCTTGTATTTTCAGGTAATATTTTAAAAAGATAATTTCTATCATCATTTTGTGTGTTTTTTGGTGTCATTTTGTGTATTTTGTTGTTTGTTTGTCTGTCCTTTTTATTATTATAATGTGTTTTTCTTTCATTGTGTGTGTTTTTGTTGTCATTTTAGTGTGTTGTAGGTATTATTTAAATTATTCTACCTCAGTGTGTGTGTGTTTGGTGTTGTTTGGTTGTTTCTTATGTTGTTTAGTATGTTTCTTTGTTATTTTGGTGTATTTTGTAGTGATCTTGGGTATTTTTCTCTCATTTAGTGTTCTGCTCTTGTTTTGTGTGTTGCTGGTAAGCGTTATTCTGTGTGCGTGTGTGTTTTTGGTGTCACGTTGTGTATTTTGTTGTTTTTTGTCAGTTTTTTTTATTATTCAGTATATTTTTCTTTTATTTTGTGTTTTGTTGACAGTTGCTGGTAATATTCAGTGTGATTATAATTTTTAACTAAAAATAAACATTATAAAACCCCATATGTTTAATGCTTTAGTTTGTAAATTTTCCTTTCTCTCCGTAGTGCATTACGTACCCCTAAGGGTACACGTACCCCCATTTGAGAAACACTGCTTTCGACCATCCAATTCAGCTCGCAGCAGAAACAAAAAAAAAAAACCAGAGAAACCTGATAAACCATATGAATCATTATGTGAATTATCAACTAATTCAGTTTTTCATCTGCAAAATAATAAACAAATTCATTGTAGCTCCACAAAATTAGCAGGGCTCACATTTTCATCACGCTTATATCACATGATGGAAGTCATTTTTAATCACAAATTGAAAAAAAAAAATTGCCAGATTTTAACATATTATTTTACAAAATTTCACAAATTTCCCCCAAAATACACAAAAACTGGACACAAAATCAAATAAATTGAAGGTGAAAATCCTGCATAAAATCCTGATATCTGTCACTTATTGTTTTATATTATCAGCATTACATATTTTATCATTTATATATACTTGGAAATGCAAACTAGAGCACAATAATGATTAAATTACTAATTTTAAGATCAAACTGGTCTATATTTGGCCCCTGAACTAAAATTCATTTGAAAAAAAAACTACCACATAGAATAATTCAGCATTCTCCATTGATATTCTTGGCTGTTGTTCACAAATAACAAGCTTATAAATGTGCTGCAATCACTCTTTCCCTTTTATTAAAAAGTTTATTTACTATCACATGCTTCTTCGCTGAGGTTGTAAACCACACAATAAAAAATAAACAAAACGAGATGACTGCTGCAACAAATTGCGTTGAAGTCTTCATCTCAAACATCTTTTATTTTTAAAACCGGGCCCATAAAGCAGCAGAGTGTGACAGGTTTTAATAATAATTTCACTGGCTATCAGGATCTCTGATCACACTAAGAATTTATTACTGGATGGTAGGTAGTGTAAAAAAACTACATCGTCCTTGCAAGAGCAGCTTTTTTTGTTTCCTTACTAAAAAAAAAAAAAAAAGTTAAACTTAACTGAAGATAATGGAAAGCAATTAAAAACCTGAGAATAATAAACTATTAATTCAATATAAAATTGTTTTTTTTTTTAAATAACTTGATAGATGTGATTGATTCATGATCATAAATGAGCTCTATAATATTTGTATGTGTGGCAAAAGTCTGACTATGACTATATACATCTCAGTTGAGCACCTTGTGTCTCTCTCAGAGCTCATAAATATCAAAGTACATTTCATTGCTCCTCATTTCATCTGACCTGATTCTAAGCTTAATAATAGAACAGTGCCGTCTTGCTTTTCCAAACATTTCCTACCCATAAATCTAATTAGAACAAACATCCACCAATGCTGAATTTATACAACAGCCCTGAAGCTAGCTCCTGAATGGTAAATGCAAAGAGATATCTTGGCTGCTAATGGGGAAGGTTATAGAGCTGAGGTCAGCAGCTTTAGTTCTAATCAGCTCTGCTTCTCTGCAGTGAAATGTTCCCTGGAAGCAGGAGTGTTGCCTTCAGGGACTGTCGTAAAGTGCTTGAAAAGGTGGTCACTTAGGGATTGCCCTCATTGTAGAGTGAGGAGAAGAGTATTTGCTGGTCTTCAAAGTTGGTTGTTCTCAAACAGACTCTTACTATTTCAATATAAGCAGCGACTTCCAGCGAGGAAAATGTTCAAACTTGGTGTTGGTTGGTGGTTGCTTTACCTTTACTTTTAAAGCCAGAATTGGTTTCTCAGGAACAT
The DNA here is from genome assembly GCF_900634775.1 of Gouania willdenowi. Lineage (NCBI taxonomy): Eukaryota > Metazoa > Chordata > Actinopteri > Blenniiformes > Gobiesocidae > Gouania > Gouania willdenowi. The sequence goes on along the minus strand of NC_041064.1, from coordinate 8,637,883 downwards.
AAAGAAAGTAGTTTTATCTCACATGTGTGAGCAAATTGTGGGCAGTGGTGACCTAACACTTAACCTCTTAAGCCCCAGCCACTTCTCTCCGAAAATCACATACCCATAATGTTTTTCTAAGCTCTACATGACCTACATGGCAAATTTTTGTTCAGATTGAAGTAGGACCCTTAGTGGTTACAGATGATGTGAAATTTTGGACATATTTGATACTGAGTAACAATAAATCATGTTTTAAATACATAAATCAGTAGTCCACCCCCCAAAAAAACTAGATATTTACATCAAATATAAAACCAATTCTCAATAGGGAAGGCTAAAAAAGCTGAAATAATTGAACTAATTTACGTCAACTGCATTGTATTTTCTGATTTTGTGGCGTTGTTTTGGTACGTAACATACCCAACCTGTATATCAGTGGATTCAACTCGGCCTGTAGTTTTGTGTAGACTCTTGTTATAGAACTCTGTGTTTATTTTATGACTCACAGCATTGGAAAAACGCTGAGTTTTCCGAGTTGTTGACTTTTCCCTCTTTGAACATATAGGCTTGGTGTGTGTGCTGTGGTCTTTTGTTCTGAATGTAGCTTGGCCACAGTTTTAGCTGAGTTTCCTAGGATTACGGAGAGGTATACAGAGTGTTATTTCTTTCATTCTTTATAACATTTAGACCCGTAACGGAAGCTGCAGCTGCCCCTGCCGGCGGGTCCGTTGGGGCTGAAGAAGTTAAGGAAGCAGGCTTGTAACCGAAAGGTTGCTGGTTTGAATCCACTGTGAATCATCACTGTGGGACCTTGAGCAAATCCCTTAAACCTAAGTTCTTCCATGACTCTCTTAAAAAAGAGACTCTTAATGTTAAGCTGAATCTTGAAATGCATCAGAGAACTACACTTCCCAGAGTGCACCTGTGCATCGGAGAAAATGGGCTGATTGACACCTGATCAGGCTTGATCACGGAGTTAAATCACCTGTGAGAAGCTCAGTCATTCAAACAAAAGTTCATCAATGGATTCAATACAAAGACACCAATGGTCAGTGAAATGTTTATTTAATGTCAGGATTTTTGGAACTTTGCTTAATTAATATGGACATTTTGTTTAAGTTGTTTAACCAAAATGTCAGGTTAGAAATGTAACATTGCAGCATTAGTTTAATTAATTTGTGTTGAATAAGCTTACACTAAAGCAATATTCAATTTTGAGTTTGGGAAATTAAAAGTATAAAATACAATATGATAAACCAAAGTTAAAAATGTTACAATTTTGTAATTGTTAAAACTTTACTAAACAACCGACGAAGCCAAAAAAAAGAGTGATTTGAGTTGAACAAGAGGTGGATCTAACACCTAATCTCAATGAGACTCTCCTGGTAAAATTAATAAAGGTAAAAGAAAAACAAATGATAAAATATACAAAAAAGAGCACTCGGAGACAAAAAACCTCCGTCAAGCACCAAATACCCTTTTTGCCAGATATTGGCAGTTATCTGCAATAGTGATCCTTATTTGGGGTAATGATCATTCACACTTAAAAGACTCGGAAGACATTTTTATCTCCATTAATAACAATACAGTTGGTCCAATTGTATGGTCATTGGGCATCCTCATCTTTTTGAAAATTCGCACTGAAATGCCCAATCCGGATCCAATCAAGATGAAACTTGGTGGGTTGATTGAGAAACCAACTCGACGTAACGGAGTCCAATTTGATAAAGATCAGTCAATTACCAACCGAGATGTGAGTTCTTGAAATTTCGCCAAAGATGAGACAGGGAATTTATTGCAAATTCAAGGTTTGTAAATGGTTGCCATTTTTTCCGCCGTCAAAGTGAAATCATCACATGCACATATGATATGGAGGAGTCCTCTCTGCACAGCTACATGCCCCTCCCTCCCAAAAGCTGTGTCTATTTAACAAGTTGCCTACATCGATCTGATTGGTAGATGCTTGTTCCTGTGACAATGTGCAGCCATTCTCAATTTGTCCAATTTCATGCACTGTTCTTGATGATCCTTATAGTGTATATGGAAGCAGGGAAGTGGATAGCTACTCAGCTAGCAAGTGTTCCCAAATGTGGTCCCATACCAGGCAGGGTCGTTTAACAGCTGATGGTTACCCCCAAAGAACGAGATCATTTAAGCTGCTGGGAGAGTTCTGCAGTATTATGATGTGAAAAGTAAAAACAAACTCTCTAAACGAGAAGACATGTTTTCCCAAGCAGTTAATGTGACTATTCGAGGTAGGAACATGTCAGAAAATTAATGAATATAATGGTTCTTATAAGTTATTGCTTGCCAGCTGCATAAATTGCACATTAGCTTTGAGTTGATGAATTTGTATTCAGTGCAGATGATTTATGTAGTAAAAGTACAAAATGTAATGGAGGAAAAATGCTTGAGTTACAGTAACAACGTCCTTTCAGTCATTACCACCAACTCATTAATCTCTGGGTAATAATAGGATTTTCTTCATTAAAATGCTAAAGAATTAATATGTATTGTAGCTTTTGCTGCAGTGGTTGTTCTATTAAAGGACATCATGTCATCAGCTTGGCTCCAGTCAGTCTTTATTATTTTGGTATTAAAGAAGTAAAAAATTTTAAATTTGTAAACTTATGTCATTTCTGGTGCATTATTTTCCCTGTATTTTTTATTTGTTTTTAACTGATGTTCAGTTTATCTGTTGTTTGGACCGTACTACGTTTACATACTTAAACTAACTCCAACCCTTTTGATTAGTATTTTTAAAGCATCTTTTGGAAGGCTCGTTCAGCTCCAACCTTGGCTGTTCCACTTTCTCTGACAGCTTTTAATCTTCACACACTCGAGGCAGACTGAGTGCACACTGGCTTTGCCTATGGGAGATATTAATGTGGCCATTTTTGTCAGAGACAGCACAGACTTTCCTTGCCTTTGTTCCGATTCTGTGATCAAGATCCACTTACCTCCAAAACCACTCATGAGCAAATAATGCTGAATATCCCTCAAAAAGCCAATTCAGATCGGTAATTTACATAAGATAAAATGGAAAAAAGCATTACTATAGTGCAGGGATTGGGCAACTCTATCCTAGCGGGGCCCACAAACATGTGGTGGTATCTGAACTGAGAGCTACATGAGGTCATCATTTAGAATATTGACCAATCAGAGCATTGATACAGGGATAAAAAAGGGTTTTGTCTTTTTCGATCGTTTGTCATTGTGTGTTTTTGTAATTTTTTGTGTATTTTTCTATCATTTTTTGCATTTTTGTTGTCAACTTGTGCATTTTTGGGCTCGCCTTCTGTATTTTCCTGTCATTTTGTTGACAGTTTGTTTGTTTTTCTTTGGGGCTATTTTGTAATTTGTTAAAGCTGATATCTGGAGTTTCTGACAAACGTCTTGATGTCCCGCCCTAAACAGCCTCACTTCCTCCCTCTGCCAAACTACCAGAAGCCACGCCTCTACTTTTCTGCACGCACATCGCGGAACATAACAAGATCTCATCGGGTCGCATTGATATAGGTCTATGGGCCAGGTAAGAGCCAAAATCATATTTACCTGTTTGCTGTTGTGACGCGCGGCCTTGTTTCCGTGCACAGTTCCACATTCACTTTGATTGACAGACTCAAAAACAGGAAGTAGAAGCATATTGGCTGGGTGTACTTGGCGATCATTTCCATTTGTATAGGGGTCTATAGGAGGAAGGAGGGACTTGTATACATTAATGTATATGAATGACCACCAGCAGTAGACCGTAGTAAAAGACAAGTTAGGTATTTTTTGCATTTTCCAAAGAATCATACATAAACAGATTTTTCAGAAACTTCAGATATCAGTGTAATTTTGTTTAAGTGGTTTCTGTGTCTGTCTTGTCATTTTCTGTTTTGAGTAATTTTGTGTGTTCTTCTGTCAATTTATGTATTTTGGGAGTTGAGTGTTTTATGTTGGGCTTTTTATTTGTATTTGCTTTGGGGGCCGCAAGAAATTAGAGTGAGGGCCACATGTGGTCGGCAGTTGCCCGTATCTGCTCCCTATCACAAGAGTATTCTTGTGATAGGGAAGCTCTGTAATAGCCTCCCTGTGGGGCTCAGAGGAGTGCAGAGTCTGGACTCATTTAAAGCTGAACTAAAGATATATTTATTCAGGAAAGCTTTTAAGTGTTAAATCGTGTGTAGTTTTATTGTTTTTAAATGTAGCACTTTAAGATTCATTGGAATGAAAAGTGCATTATAGATTAAATGTATTATTGTTATTGTGGATCAAAGCTATATAACCATTGTCTTTAAGTATTTGTGGCCAAGAAGATGGTCAACGACTGGACAACTTGACAACAAATGTTCATTAAGACGCATGTTAAAGGTTCTTATTATGTTTCTATGTCTTTCTATGGTTTTTGAAACTGAAGTTGTTGCGGTTTGAAAACCAAGGACAAAATGGTCTCAAGTCAATCACTATCTTCCTTGTCTGGTGAAGAAATCATGATAAGAATTAAGTAAAAAATAATGTCATGCGTCTGTCTACATAGCACCATGTTCAACAATGCAATGTGCGAAACTATTCTGAAAATGTCAAGTGTTTACGCTGATTTATTGGTCTATGAGGCCAACTGTCTTTATCTGATAAAATAAAAATAGTCTCCAACAACTTCAATGAAAAACTATCCAAGTGAGGGAGCCATAAAGAGAACCCAAGCTTGGTTTCACAAAGATCTGACAAGCACATCTTAGGAAAGGCAATTGGAAAATGGACAACACTTGATTATCTAGAAAAGAGTGACAGAAAACTCCTTATTAGAACAAAAATGAACACAATCCAAGTCTGATGTATAAATATATTGAATTATCTTCATTACCTCTAACATTTCATTAGGGCTTGTGGTTATAGTTTGGCATTTGATGAATAGGGAGAGAAAAAAAGTGGAATTTCTTACAAGAAATCAGGATTTTCTTCACTGGGGATGGGACACATTCTGGAGCCCAGACTTAGAGTTAAGACCAAATGACTCAAAGAAAACAATAAGACGACTAAAGCAAACACAAGACCAAATAAATTAAATTAAATTTACTAACTAATGAGCACATACAATCTAGGACTTGAAGAAAGGGATGAATGCATTGACTTCCAATAAACCCAATTATGAAAACTCACTAAAAACTTACTGGAAGAAAACTAACACATACAAAACCCAAATAACCAACTGGATTGATTTATCACACTCTTATCGCCAGTTTTTCAAAGGCAAGACTCAATATTTAATAAACCATTCCTGAAAAAAACCCATTGAAAAAAAAAAAACTAACTTTTGCAAACATGGATCGAACCTGATCTTTATTAATTCAACACAAAGTGACCACACTAGCTGTGAGAGATTGGATGACTACTCATGCAGAGCCTTCTGTTTCTGCAGCACAAACACACTGGCCTTCCACAGCACAGACAAGTCAACAGTCTTGTTTTATTCATCACACATTAATATTGTTCCTAGCACAGTGTTGGACGTGTGAGACAATGACGGAAAGTGGCGAATAGCGCTCACACGTGACCAACTGAGGATTAATTATGTAATTACCTCCAAGTCTTTTGAAATCTCTAAACATGATTACAGAGAGCTTTCATTTATCTTTTCACTATTATTCCAGAGTCATAAATAGTTTTCTTATTATGTTTAAATAGGAGGACATTATTTCGGTGAGGGTTGAAGGGAAGTCATCTGAAGATGCTTGGAAATACAGTACGGTGTAGACCAGACATGGGCAACTGACGGCTCCCAAAGTCAATGCACAAAATGACAGAAAAATCCAGAAAAACAACAGCATGAATACACTAAAGCAGGGCTGGCCAATCCTGGTCCTCAAGAGCCACTATCCAGCATGATTTAGATGTTTCCCTCTTCCAACATACCTGATTCAAATGACCAGGATTGTTATCAGGCTTCTGCAGAGCTTGATGATGAGTTAATCATTTGAAAACATCTATAACATGCTGGATAGTGGCTCTTGAAGACCAGGATTGGCCACCCCTGCACTACAGTATAATAAATAAATTACAACATGACAGAAAAATACAGTCAAAGACAAGCAAAACAGAAAAGACTCCAGAAACGCGCAAAACTACTAAAAATTTTACAAAACATATATATACAAAATGACTCCAAATAAAACGAAAACAGAAATGCTCAAAATGACTCAAAAACCTACAAAATTACATTATGACAATAATAATAAGACAATAAAAATGACAAAATATGCAAAATGATGACACGATACATAGTATGATTCCAATAGACACACTTTGCAGGAAAAATACACAAAAGGACAATAGAAATGCACAAAATGACTCGTAACAAGCAAAACAACAATAATATACAATATTTGTTCTTTCCTGTAATAAAGCTCAGATTGATCGCTATTCTAAATGCTGAATTGAATGTACATAATGTGGCCCTTTGGTCAAACAATTGCTTAATGTGCCCTGGTTTGCATTTCCATATGTACATGATAAAGTATACCATCACACCCTGCAGGATCTTCACTTAAATCTCCCTGATTTTGGGAATTTGGGGGAATAATTTTGTGGAATAATTTGAGGAAAAATGACCCGATTTTGGAAAAATTTAGTTATTTCAACAATTTGAGATTAAAAATGACTGCCGTCATGTGATACACGAGCTTGAAAATGAAGCTTTGCAAATAATGAGGATTTTATTGAATTTTTGTATTTGGAGGTGCTGAGATATCTACAACTGAATTAGTTGGTAATTTACAGAATGTTTCTTGTTTTTTTTATTGTATTTACTTTCTCGAGCCGGGCCGTCAAACTCTTTTTAGTTCAAGGGCAAAATACGGAGCAGTTTGATTACAAGTGGGCCACAGGTTTTAGGCGGGAAAACGAACAATTTCAACATTAATGTGCTCAAGTTTGCACTTCCAGTTATAAATTAGACATAAAATACAGTATGTAGTAAGTGACAGATACTTAAATGTCCTTTGATATTTCTGAACAACTTTGGGGAATATTTTATAAAATAACACAAATAATGTTCAAAGCAAAAATAAATACTCTTCCAGAAGGCGTCCAAAAATACTTCACACTAACAAATACAGCCTAAGAGAGCCATTTATGTTTATTTTTCCAAAAGCAAGATTTGTAGTTAAACGAAGACGTCTGTCTGTTCTTGGGGTTAATTTGTGGAATTCTGTTGATAAAGAAAAAAAAAATGAGTGGCACATGATTTGATTTCAAAAAATGTGTTTTTTGGCATTAGTTAAATGTTGTATATAAAAGAAGGAACATGTGTATTTATATATTATATATTTATAAATGTAATTGTTAAATGTTTGCATTTATCTTGTATGTTTTGTATGTAACTTACTTGAATATTATTTACAGTATGTTGGGCATATAATCATTTTGCTTAAATTGTGATTTGTTTGAATATTTTGTTAGACTGAAACAAACATATAAACAAAAAAATGCTGGATTTTGAAAAAAAAGTCATTCTTTCAACAAGAATTTACCACTGCATTATTTGGTAATTTACACAAATACTAATGTTTTCTTTGTCATGTTTGCTTTTTCCAGTGGGCTGAGTCAGATGCTCTGAAGCGCCAGATTTGGACCCCGGGCCTCAAGTTTCAAGATACTGTTCAACAAATATACAACAATGCAGGTATTTGCATGTTATTTCTTACAGTGAGTGAAAAAAATGAGTTAATTGTCTTTTCACTCATCTTGATAAACAAAAACTTGTTTTTCTTGCTATGAGACATGAAGCTCTTTCAAAATACAACATATTTTGAATGCTGGTGCTTTTTAATGGCAACGTTGTCAGTACTGAAGGTCTTTTCCCCCCTGTTTGGTATGCTGTGGAGCAGATACAGTTTAAACATGTGACTTACTTTGAATTTGAATGAATGTGTAGCTCTTATAAAACAGCCTTATGGAGAGAAACCTGTTTATAGCACAAGATCAATCTGCAGTTTTGTCAGATATCCATTTGTAATCATCAGACGTGCAACACAAGCCTCACTTTGTTAATAGATCACTGAACCTCCTCAGTCTTTTTCTCATTCCTCTTCCTGTGAGACAGTGAGGCTTGGGGGTGGTGGTGAACAAATATAACACGGATCCTGTGTGAAGAGTAAATTCGGGAACCTCCTCATTAACTCCCATTCTCTTTCATCTTCCAGCTTTGGGACTTGTTTCTCTTGTCTGTCTCTGCCCCCCGGCCATCCTCAGCCCACTCCGCTGAAGCTTTTTCTTTCTTCCAAGTGATACTCGACTCATTTCTGATACCTCTAAAGATGGAGGCTTTGCAGTGAAAATCCAGTGATTGGCTTAGAACTCTGCTTCACTCTTGTCTTTACTTTTTTTTTTTAAAGAAAATACCTGCAACACATAATTATCCTTGTTTTCCTACTGAGATTCACCTTCAATAGACATAAATTAAATTTACTGAATAATTCTCTTATTAGGTATTTTACTTCTGTTATGAAATCATGTAACAATATCTAATACCAGATATTGCAATGAGTTGCTTTTGTGTTCTTAAATCAGTAATTTTACTTGTACTTAACTATGTCTTAAAAGAAGTAAATTGTTACATTTCTACACCCAACCGTTACTGAGTATATTATTGTTTTTGTTTTAAAATAATCAACAGACATTGTGAAACTACAAAAAATGAAATGACCAGACAACAATCAAATGCATCACGTCGTAGCCGACCAATCAGATTAAACCTATTGGACCGTGCCAAAACCCCATTGAATGTCAGTTATTTTCCCAGTTTTAGAGTTCATAAATGTAGCTATACTTAGAGCCTGAGAATAATTTTTCTTTTGAATTGAATTCATTGGGGTTTTATTTTTAAAAAAGTGTATTTTGACAAACCTTTGATTGTATTTATTTTTATTTTTTTACTTATTCAGTTTATTTCTGACATGGTTGCATTCACAGAAGTTTTGTTCTTTTTTTTTTTTTGTACATGCCGAAAAAGGAGACGAGAGAAGCAGTATGCAAGAGATTATGAATGTAAACGTGGGGCGTTAAAGTCACTAGTAACTGTTACTTTGAGTACTATTTAATTGAGCTACTATTTACTTGTACTTGAGAATTTGATGTATGACGTACTTGTACTTTCAATCAAGTAATGGTACCTCTACTTGAGTAGAATATATCAGTACTCTTTACACCTCTGTCTAAATCTCACGGTTTGTTATAAACACGTAGTTACTTCACGGTACAATAATTATCGCAATATTGTTGGAATGCTCACGTTTTTACAGGAAGTCACAGTTTGCAGCAATGCTAACAATAACAAGAATGATGAGCATTGAGAAATTGTCTGTTCACTATTTTGACAGTATTTATTGTCGTACGTTTAGATTCATGACATAAATTGAATATTACCTACTGACAGATACAGATTCTTTAGCTAAAGTGCAATAATTCTAATCGAGTCAGGAACTCTCTTAAAGGCAACACAGGTATAGAAACAGTCTACAAACAATACATTATATATTACTTAAAAAAAATAGCAAGAAAGATGAACAAGTCAACATTTAAGGTTAGGAGTAATCTCTGAGCATTTAAAGTATCCACTAACCTTTTAAAACCCTCATTGTCAACAACAGAGAACGGCCATAACTGCACGTCTTCTCTTGTTATTTCTGTGTAATTCCATGATTAGAGAGTTTGGTTGTAAATCCTTCCTTTAGAGTTTTTTGACCAGACTTGATTCTTTGTTTGACACAATCTTGAAACTTTTTGGGATGTTGGGTTGTTAAGTGGCCTCTTATTTTGGTTGTATTTGCAGAAGAGTAGCACACGGTGCAAACACTAGCAGTGTTTGCATATTGGTCACTTCTTTTTATGGTTTGTTGATGTGAAGAAATCAAAATGTTTCCACACCTCTGACTTGTAGCCTCTAGGGCAGAGGTGAGCAACTCCAGTTCTCGAGGGCTGGATTCCAGAGACTTTTAGATGTGTCCCTCCTCCAACACACCTGAATAAACTGAATGGCTCGTTATCATGTTTCTGCAGAGCTTGATGACAACACATTGATTTCAACCAGGTGTGTTGGAGCAGGGACACATCTAAAAGTCTCAGGAATCCAGCCCTCGAGGACTGGAGTTGCCCACCCCTGCGCTAGTGCATGCACAATTTATCCTCTGTTTATACCTCACTCTGCTAGCTGCCACCATCTGCCATGTTTTCTTTCCTCTCTGACCTTGCACCGTCGCACATCTTTGGGTTCAAAGCATTATGGTACTTGAAGTTTATTCTGAAACCGTCTGCAACAGCAAACCCAAAACGTATTTTTTTTAGCACAACAGTTCATTATTTTATACCGTGACATAAAGCAACGATATCGAGGCACTAGTAAGACCGCAGTATCGTGATATAATCACATTCCTACTTGTTATAAACTGAAGCAATGGGAGATGTATTGCTATATCTTTGTCCCTGGGAAGGATCTCAAAGATGCTTGAAGTAGTATTCATAAGTTCAGTATACTTCTCCCTTTAAGATGTCCTCTGTCCTTTAATAATTAGCCCTATGATAGGTGTTGCCTTTTGCACTGCAGTTTAAGTTGTCTGTGCCAGAGCAAGGTCACTGTCAGTCATCAAAGTCCCTCTGACACTAAAGACATATAGCATAACAGCATATAATAAAATGCCTTGTCCAATTAACATGAGTGATGGCTAGGATGTACAAAAATAATGAGATGGGAATGATATCATCTCCTGACAAAGTTAGAGTGAAAAATCATGGTGGTATCTTCATCTAGAAGAGTATCTGTATTCATGTATTTCTTCTAGTGGTCTGTAGTTAAACCATTTAGTGAAAGGAGTTATAAGCTCAAACTGAATTATACCTCATCAAATCTCTTGCCGAATAACAATAACATGGGTCAACCTGTCTTAACTATCTACTTCTAAGTTGCCTAGTACTTGAAAAAATCCTAAGTGAGCCCTAAATGACATTCATGACATTTTTACCCAATGCCTCATGGTTTTTGTCTAATTGCATACTAGATTAAAATAAATAAATGAGTAAATCCACATTTTTAGCCATGTTCACAACCATATTGCACTGTAGCTGCAAAATTCCTATAGTGATCAGGAAACCATTTCAACAAGATGCTAACATTTAAAATGTACCAGTGCAAAGAGGCACCATTTCAGTGTCAGGCTTGTTTTTAGCCCTGATGCCACAGTTTGCATTCACCCAGTCTTCTTTCTTATTTAAGGCTATTAAACTTTAGAATAAGCTCCCATCAGAGCTTTTTGGTTTAAACAATTTCACAACATTTTCAAGAGAGGTTAAAGCATGGCTTTTGAAAAACCAGAAATGTACTCACTTCTTACTGTATGTTGTGAATGAATGAGTTATTCACAAATGATATACAAGTCAATCATGCAGCAAAATATGAGTGAGTTGAATTTCAACTTGAAGTCTTATTATATCTATTGGTGATTTTAAAATGATATTTAGAACTTGCACTATATACTCCAAAGACCATTAAATCTCTGGTCTTTGGAGAGAGCAGACATGTTTTCATTCGCTCCGATAACACGACCTTGGCTACAGCTGGCTACAGCTGAACAGCCTGAAAAATTGGGCCCAAGACTGAAGGAAAATGGTGAAAAAACCGCAGGGAGGCCCTTCAGAACCCAATTCGGGTTTGGAAGAGGTCAAGGAGATGATACGCGAGGGTCTACGAAACCTATCTGCCGAGATAAAGTCGTTGGAAAAGACGCTGGAAAACTAACTGGAAAACCTACAAAGTGAAGCAAAGGTACTGAAAGAAAAGAATGAAAGAAATGCTGAAGAGATAAAATTGTTGAACGCCAGGGTTGAACAGCTGGAACAAAAGGAAAGAGAGAAAGATGTCATCATCACAGGCCTAAAGATAAAACCCAGGAGTTACGTGAGTGACGACGAAACAAAATTGATTGAACAACAGGTCATTGACTACCTGGAGTCGAAGGACATTGTCCTGAACCCTGACAACATCAACTCCTGCCATCTCCTGCCAAAGAAAAATGATAACAGAGCTGTAAAAATAACCTTCACGAATATGAAATTCAAAGGAGAACTACTGAAGCAAGGAAGAAAGCTGAAGGAAACGAAGGTTTTTATTAATGAAAACCTGACATAAAAAAATGCAAGCATCGCATGGAAGGCACGCCAAATAAAAAAAGGAGGAAAGATTTTAAAGACGTGGACAAGGAACTGCAGGATTTATATCACACCACTGGGAGAAGAGAACGGAAAACCAATCCTCATCAAAACGATGGAAGACTTGGGAAAATACGAAGGATCCACCTAAACAACATTACTGATGGTAATCATGGATATGGACCCAGATCTATATAAACACTGGAAACAAAATTCAGACTGTGATTATTTTACGGAGACTGAATTAAATGTGGAAACCAAGAGTAAAAAAGGTCTGTCATTTATTCATTTCAATTGCTAGGTGGTGGGGTGATTAAGGATTACATTAAATTTAAATTCAAAGTGTTTATTGTCATATGTGCAGTTAGAAACACGTTTTCCTGTACAATGAAATTACTACCTTGCTTATGAACTAAGATATAATAATGTGTTTATATAAGTTAAATCTAACAGTGGAAAATACAACACTGCCAATAGAACTAACAACAGCTGGGTTAACCTTGATGTAGAGACAAAACAAGCTGCAAACTTGTGTGTCCAAAAGAGACATTCCCGAGTAGTGACACTATGGATGAAAAGGGAAAAAAACTTCCAAACACCTTCGAAAGAGGAACTATTCTTGCACTGGAGGAATGCTAACAACGTCTGGCAGGGAACAAGGCCAACACGAACAACGATAGAGAGGAGGAGGAATAAAAAAAAAAAAAGACAACACTGACTACAGATGAGAATACACAAAAAAAGTCTGTTCAGAACAACTCAAGAATGTTTGACCAGAGAGACATGTAAACCCATGTAATTTTGCGATGGTAAAATAGGGGACGGGACCCAGATAAGCAAACTGCTTCTCTCGTCTCCTTTTTCGGCATGTACAAAAAAAAAAAAAAAAAAAATGTAAAAAAAAAAAAGTGAATGTAACCATGTCGGAAATAAACTGAATAAATAAAAATAAATAAATAACTGTATATTACATTTTGACTCCTAACTCCAAGGACTAAAGATTGAAATTTTTAAGATAGTCTGGTACAAACATCTGTTTTTACAACGTAATGTATTTGTACGCTGTCCTAACAAACTAATAAATGAAATAAAAATTTGAAGCTATTAGGTTTATTGTGCCTTATTCTCATTGTGCTAACAATATATAAAGAGTTGAGCTTTCTTATGTAAGGTGATGATGATTTGAATTTCATAATTACCAGAACAACCCTGGCCGAGTGTAGTCCAGTGTTTTCTCTTTTTCCTCCTAACCCCAAAAGAGTATTACTTTGTGCCAGACTTGGTCACTTTATTAGTCGGATGCAGTGGTACTGAGGTTTGACGAGTTACAAGCTAATGGCAGTTATTAAGTGATCAGTAAAATAAAGTTGCAGGAACTTCATCTTTTACACTTCAGAAGGAATAACCTTATGTGCCTCATAATTTTGATATGGAGCAAGGTTAAGGATGAAGCCTATGGTTTGACATTGATTCCCAAATTCCAATGTCAGCATCCTAACAACACATCACTGAAAGACAATTGCAATTTTCCATATCCATTCCACAAGTGCAGCTCCACTGAACTTGCTGCACGTTTTATCATAAATTTTATAAGTTACGACTAATAGTTGGGGGATTTTCAGGGTCTTGCTTTCTCACTTATTTTGGACTTGGAAGACTGTATTCTTCTCGGACAGCTTTTTCACTTTTTTGGCGTGTTTTGTTTTCTAAAATGCAGTCAAACCCCTGGAGCTATGTGTGGGAGAGGCTGCCTGAGGAAATTACGTCAACAGAGGAAGTGACCTCTTACAAGTCCCCCTGAAACACTTTGTTTTTCTTTTGAAAATGTGGTTTTCAAATAGTGGTCGTAATTGCTTTAAAGGTTGTTGGTCATGGGTTACGTCCACAATAAATATAAAGACCATGGGACAACTACCGTAACCCGGTTATGGTCATTTGGTACAAATCAATTAACATCAATATTTTACAAACCAGACAAATGTTTCATATGGCCATATTTAACAACAAAATTAATACATACAAATCAAAATGTTTGGTTAAAAAATTACCACCAAATGGCAAATATTTAAAGCTGCTTAACTACATCGATCAAATTTTTATACTGTATCTGTATTTCATCCAAAAGTTGGTCTCATCCACTACTGAAGCCAGTATGAACCTAAAACCACGACCGAAGTGACATTTCTGTAGTTCAGTCAGGATCACTTTAGTTAAAATAGCTTTATATAGCATGCATTTTAGATTTGGTGGTAAGGCTCTGTTCTGGGTACTCTCTGCCATTCCGACAGCTGCGTGAAAAGCCCAAAGCGAAGGGGGTTTTCCCTTCCCTCTTCCAAGAGCTACATGGAATAGCGTATGCAGAGGGCGTGGTCAGCATAACTCCCCTGGAACAGAAGCACAGGCGTCAATTCAATTCAACTTTATTCATATTGAGCAAATTACAAGTCATCTCGACGCGCTATCAAAATATCACATGAACAAGCATCAGCGACAGTGGAAATAAACGGAAGAAATATCCAGCAGAACCAGGTTTAGAGGTGGCAGCCATCTGCTTCGACTGGTTGGGGTTAGTGGACAGAAAGAGAACAGAACAGGATAGAGAGATAGACCATCAGAGTGTCCCAGATCAGCTGAGCCATTATCATCTGTTTAGTTAGACAGAAGAGGAGGAGCTGGGGTGGGGGTGGGTTGCGAGGCGTTTGCGGGTGAAGTGTGTGGAAGTAGGCATGTTTGCAGTGGTTTAAATACAGCGCCATGACTCACTCTAACCAATGGGAAGCATGGAACATGATCAGCTGGATGATGAACTGTTGAGGGAATTGCTACCGTCAGCTGGTGGGGCTAGCTAGCTTGACTTCCGTGCCTGGCTGAACTAATGTGATGCTCGATTTTTAACGTATTGAAAGTTGACAAAACAATGGCCGATGTCGATATTGTGGCTTTCACGGAAAAACCCAAATACGCCCAAAATTGGAGTGACGTCATGTAATGGGGCAACGCGATAAAGAAAGCCGCTTTTTCATTCTTATATGGGACTCCGAAAAAATTTGTGAATTGCATTGTGGGATTTGGAGTTCAAAGTTGCAAGAATTGGAGTCGATAACAAACTTATGAAGGGCCAATTTCTACCCTCTACATTTGTTTGAGTTAATCCCCATCATAGAATTGATCAGAACAGGTTTTGAGTGACTTAAAGGTAGAGTTTTAAAAATCTAAGAAATGTACAAATACTTTTGTGCCTTGGCTTTATGGTTTCCTGTTTAATTTAAAGCACTGTTATAGCAGTGAGGCCTTTCCAAAGTTTAAAAACTAAACTGACATAGTATGAGAGCTTGATTATTGAATAATTTATGATCAAGTGACGATTTACCTTTTCTGTCTCGTTATAACACAAACACATTGATGTGGAATTGTTGACTCTCAACTATTTCAAGCAATCAATTTTGGATAGTTGACAAGGATTTAGAATAATAAGTGCCTCTCTAAATTATTTGTAAAACAAAGCTTTATTCAAAACGTTTACTAACATTCAAATCTCCAAACAGAACAACAATTTCACTCCAGTTTGTCAAAAGATGTTGTCTTGCATTCACAAACATAATACTTTTTTTTAAAACCAAAACATTTTAATCAGGTTTTTCATCAATAGCCTGACGAGAAACCTGCCAGAATGGCCAAGGTTACAAACAAGACAAAATGTTACTTAAAAGCTGCGATTCAATGACAAAACACTGTGGCAAAGCTTGGGTTTTCATCATTGCACTCAGGATGTTGTGATAAAACTGCTAATGGCCATATCGAATCTGAATGTTTTTACTGGCACTGTTATTTAAAACCAGACGCTCTTGTGGAACCAAATTGAATGTCAGAACACTCACATTAATACTGAAGCCAGTTCATTGATAAAGACAGCCCTTCCCTTTGAATTACCCAATAAATTAAAAGCCTTTTGAATAATCCTCCATGGATATGTCCCCTAGAGGTTTTTTATGAGCCTTTTAAAAATCATCACTCTTCCTACAACCTCTGGTTCACTCCTTCTTCTGGCTCCAGGTGATCTCTCTGTCAAACAAGAAAAGACATATTTGTCAGCAGAAAATTAAAGCTCCTAAAGAACTGTATGCTCACTTCAGCAGAGGAGCACAGCATTCATGGTATGTCCCAGTAAGAAATAAGGAATGTGGGAAAGAAATATCTCGACATAATGCTGATATATTACAGAAATAAAAGGGATTTTACAACACTGCATGTTTCTGTTAGTGTTCTGTGGGTGAACTGAACAATGGCAGTGCTTACTTAGCAGTCTACAGAGGAAAGACTTCTTTACCCTCAATTGTGAAGACTCTTTACATGTTTGGATGAACATAAGGCTGGGCGGTATGACCAAAAATGTACATCACAGTATTTTTCAAAATTCTAACAGCGCTATATGACTGTATTTTTTAAAAAAAAATTTTTATCATGCATAATGAGGTGTTCACAGCATTTTCTACTGGTTGAGAGAGAAATTACTGCAGTAGATTGACTTATGTTGCATTCACACCGAATGCGTCTGCCATACGAAATGTTCTGCAGGGTCTGCAGGATCAAAAAGTGTCCGCAATTTGCTTCAAGCTCAGCCCCGCCCACCAGCGGCACATCCAACTCGGTGAGTTTCACTGCCTGCTGAAGTGAGTAGCTGTACTCCTTTTTCTCCTCTCATAAACATAAACCACCAGTGGAAAAAAAGCCGGCGTGATTAGCGGCTAATGCTATCCTAGCTCAGTGCTACAGAGAGAACTTTTACCTGCTACCACCTCCTCGCTGATTCTCCTCCACGCATAATCCTTCCTAGTCCAGTCCTGGTTATAAAGCCCGTGTCATACAGCTCCAGGTGGTCACACAGCTTCTACTCCATGCTTGAATGGGTGAACTGGCCTGACGTCATTGTCAACAAAGACTCTGATTGGCTTTCGTCATGCGAAACAGCCGCAGGAGTTCAATATTTTCAACTCTTGCGAATGTGCAGGTGTGCGGATATGAATAAAAATCGGGAGCGCACTCGCACGGCGAACACACTTAACATTTTGCATCTAGGACGCATCTATCCATTGACTTTGTATGTAATCTGGGTGTACGGACATTTTGTAACGCATCCGGTGTGAGCGCAGCATTAGGATGGTCTATTTTACTGTCATGATGAGTGAATATTGTAGAATAATTCCACACTTGTAGAAATACAAGTTTGCAACAGCAGCCCAATGGCTCTTTGCCGTGCTAGCTTAGCTTTAGTATCAGCTTGATTTCTAGCTATAAATGCTGCATACTCAGTGATGTGGTGGTTTCTTATGGTGAATAAAGTAGCGTTTTGTTTGCAGCTCCACCAGGACTTATTTCCGCTTTATAGGAATTACAATTGTGATCCTTTGTTTTTTGTTTTTGTGTATTACTGCCGACATGCTAAGCTAACCGTACCTCCGTGTCTGTGAGTGTTGTTCTCCTGTAGCAGAGGCATGCGCACTCAGACACATGCTCACATGCAGCTTCAGAGCTTTCATTTGTGTCTTTCTTATCCATTTACACGTATGATTCACACCGTAACTTACACCAGTCAACACATCCAGCAAGAAGTGTTTTTCAAGTCAAGAACAACACAAAATTGACTTGATAGTTTCTGCAAATACGCCTTCAAATGGTATTTGCAAGACATTTTTGTCTTTTAAAACAGGTAATTCTGATTAAGGGACGTATTTTGCATAGGGTGAAAAATAACGTGTCATAGGTTTTGTTTAAGCTGCTTAATCAGTCTCATTAAATACAAAATATGCTACATTGTTCATATAGTCTCAAATGTTACTGTTTGCCTCCAATTTTGCTACTCATCTTAGATCAAATGAGATTCGGAGACTCGTCGATGAAACAGTTGAGCAGCTGTCGCTCTCGCTCTTTGTAGATGTTTAGTGTCGTACTATCTGTAGCAGTGCTGACTGTGAAAAGACACGCAGCATTCAAAGCAAGCAGCGCCTGCATTTGATCTAACTAGAGGAAAATAAACCCAACAAGTACAGTCGTCACAAGAGAAGGAGAAGTCATTATGTCGGTTTCCCATCAAATGACTTTGAAGATGTGGCCTGATCGAGCCTTGATCTATTGAATCATAAAATAAATGGTAAATGGACTTGATTTATATAGCGCTTTATCCCCACACCGAAGCAGTCCTAAAGCGCTTTACATATCAGCTCATTCACCCAATCACTCTCACATTCACACACCAGTGGGACAGGACTGCCATGCAAGGCACTAGTCGACCACTGGGAGCAACTTAGGGTTCAGTGTCTTGCCCAATGACACTTTGACACATAATCAGGTACTGGGATCGAACCCCCAACCTCTCGATAAGAAGACGACCCTCCACTACCTCTAGATTCTTTTTGTTTTTTTTTTAATCAAAATAATTCAACCGGGGTTAGCTTTATACAGCATTTTAATTTTTTACGTAACTGTTAAACAGGAGGAAGGGAAAAAAGCTTTAAGCTAAATGTATTAATTTGTGTGTTACCAGAACAATGTTAAATGCTGGACTAAATTGGGTTCAGTTCTTGGATTCTTGGGAAAACTCAATGATTTGAAATAATTAGGAGTAACTGTACCCACATTTAATTTAATAAAACCTGCCAAAATGTGTCAACAATAAAATTAGCCACCTTCTAATTTTCACACTGTGAGTAAGTAGTGGTGTTAATCTAAATAAAAAGGAGATCTCTAATCCCTGGGTAATACATATTTGTCTTTTATTAAGTGTAATTTGTTCCCAGGTGTCTCGGTAATGGCAAACAAGGCTCTGCAACAGTTTATGAGACATCTATTTTTATAGCACAGGCTGTATGAATGAATAGAATTAATGATTGGCTCAATAAGCTACCAGGCCAATTTGACCCATGACATACAGACTACCTGCGTCTTGTTTCCCGGCAGTAGCTCATGAGGCTAGTTAGCATATAGCCTACAGATTATATCTCTCCTTTGCATGTGAAACCCTGTGCAATAACTACAGCTCTAACTTAAAGAAAAGCCTACCCACCAATTCCACTGGACTTTCGACTAAAATCTAAACTGTCATTGCAAATGTTATTGTCCCTAAGGCCGGGGCTCTCAACCTTAGGATGAGGACTCCATTTGGGGTCACCTGTTGCCCTCAAGAAATGAAGAATATTTTCTCAATAATTTGAGCCCATTTTTGCTTATTTTTATTTATTGCTCCTTTGAATGCATTTTTGCTGCATTACTCCCACTCCTGCCATTTCTCCATCAAATTTCAATGCCTTTTCGACACATTTTTTCAACTTTCAAGATATTTTCAGCACTTATAAACCCTTTCCAGCACTTTCCCCACCTAATGTTGCATATGTTGACCAAATGTTGGCACTTTTAACCTCTTTTCACCATATTTCATGGTTATTTTCAGCCAATTTAATCACTAGCAATTTGTCATGCCCATTATTTGCCAGTTTAAACTGTTTCTACTAATTGTTCCAATAATGACACTTTGTACCCTTTTCACCACTTTTTTTGTCCATTTTTGTCCACTCTAATTTGCTATTTTTAACCAATTTCTTTGGTTTTCAAAATCCCTTTTGACCACTTTTTCAACCATATTTGGTCACTTTTAACCCATTGTTTTTCTGACTAAAACAATGATTTACATCTTCAAGATAACTATACACCCGGAGAGAAGATTTTGGATGCAATGAATACACGTTTTCACCTTCTCCCACACACCAACTTAAGTTTGCAGCTCAAACTGTATTTAATTGGTTTGTTTATTCAGATCCACTTCTGGACTTTGACCAACTGAAAACTTACTGACGGCTGGTGTAAAGCGAACTAATTATTAGTTATAATAGATAACAACAGTATTTTTGATGACCGTCAAATAAGGAACCAAACGCCAATGATTTGCAGAGACATTTATATGTTTAGTTTTGCAAGTGTGCTCGTGTGTGTGTGAGCATGATGAGAGTCAAAAACTGCCTAAGGAGTCGGTGGATATAAATGAATCATCCACCACTCGTTTGTGTGGGTATATGAATCATCAACATGCTCAACCCACATTTTGTGAGTCTCTCTGAATGATAGCAGTTCCAGCTGATTTATCAAGTCAACAAACACATTCTCCAAGCGTTTACATGTTAAATGGATTTTCCTTTTAAAGCAGCTTTCACACTGTTTAGGGTTTTTACTATATTTATAAATGACATTTTCTCAGCATTCTAAACAAAATATATGATTATGAATAAAGCAAAATAAGTTCCAAGTGCGATGCATCTGTTAGTCTTTGCGTGCTATGTTAATCCACACTGTGGGAGGGTGACACTTGTGGAGAATGTAAGCAAATATGTTGTTTGTTTCCCTCATAATGGCAGATGGTCATAGAAATGCTGTTGATTATTAGGATAAATCAACGGTATTTCTTTTTTGCATAAATATTACACAAAGAGCAAACTCTTTCATGAGCCTTTTGAAATAAAAAAAAATATCTGAATTTAAAGCAATTTAAACATAAATACTGTACATAAAGTTTATTTTCAAAGCAAAAGTGTTAAAGGGATAAAGTTGTAAATAGGTGTGTATTTAGTTGTGGACAGATGAATGTATAGTGGATCACATTAATTGTGTAATTCTATAGACATATATCAATGAATTGTGTATATATATTTATAGTGTAAATAGGTGTATATTATAAGATTATTTATATATAGTACTAGATATTACAAGGGGTAGGATCATATACATTTATACTTCCTCCAACTCCTTTTCAAACATGTACAGGCTTTACAAGTCGGATTTTGTACCATTTGTTCTCTCATTGCTTTGTTTGATTTATTTTCATTTCCTTTTTTTTTATTTATCAGTATCTATTTATTTTTCATTGTTAGATACACTGCTGTTGTGGTCATGTTTGAAATAAACATTAAACCAAAAAAGTCTTTCTTATTACTAGAATATCTAAACCTTCATTATTCGAAAGTGGTTCTGTAATTTTTTTTTTTTTCTTGACTTTATTCTTTATTTATTGACCTCTTATCTTCAATATTTATTGTTTATTAGTTTTTTATATTAATTATTGAAAAAGACCAATTGTTACTGCCTTGGTATCAACCAGTCACCAATATATTAACATACTGTATATGCTAGAATTTAACGTTGCCTAAAGATGAGAAATAATTAAATAACTGTAAAGTATATATAACAGTAAGATGTGACAGAAGGCAAAGATGAAAAGGGGACTATTTAGCCTGAAAACAATGCAGTTTTTTTTTTTTTTCATATTCAATAATAAACCATACCAGATAATACTGTTTGTGACTGATGGTTGTTTGCTGTTTTATTACAGACGGTGAGAACATGTCTAATCGCAACCAGGAATAAGCAGTTAGAAGATGAATTAATTGATTAATAAAGGACCCCATCACTTTACGCTGACGTTGAGGTGCGAAACTCGAGGCCTGGGGTCTAAATCCGGCCCTTTAGAGAATCCAAATCATAAAATGACAGCGAAAACAATAGCCATTATGTAAATGACCAAATAATTCAAGTGCAGATATGTCTCTCCAAATTAACTAATTAATTGAAACTTCCCGTGTCTTTATCACACGAAGGCAGGCATTTTTAATCAGTTGTTGAAAGAACGCTCCAGCCTTCTAAAATCCTGCACTCAATACAAACAATACTTACTGCATTAATTGGTCGCAAAATGATAGAATTTTGAAGAGAACAGCCAGCCTTGTACTGTATGTGGAGGATCTAAATAGAACGAGGATTTACATGTTAAAATTGCACTGTTTACCAGCTAAATGTGTATTTGGCCCCTAAGAGGAAGTAAGTTTGACACCTCTGGTTTAAATGATGAATGATAATAAGGTAGCCAATATGAACACATTTTTCACTGCAAATGTAATTCCTCATTCACTTTCATTTAAAGAGTAGCTTACGCTAAAAACTACCGACTAACCTCTTGTGCACTTGTTTATGAACAAGTTGTGTTCAGTGTGTGAAACATTTTGTAGAAAATATTACAAATGAAATAAATACCTACAGCTACTTTTTAACATTTGCAAAACAAAGTACTGGTATTTGCACATTTTGGTATTCTTGTTCATCTTTAAAAAGTAGAATACCTTTGACACAAGGAGGAGAAAAGGCCACAGAGATGCACATATTAAGAAGCAATACTGGTATAGAAACAGTTGCCATTTATATGAAACAGCCCCACTGTATTTTGAAATGAAAAAGGTTATTACTAGTAAGTCCACCTGCATCTCCGGCCACAGCCATGTCTGAGTCCCCAGCTTGTAGAAGCAATTTTTCTTCTGATAAAAAAGCCACACTATTGCTGAATCAATATGGGCTATCAAATGCATTCAATCAGACCTTTGGGCCAGTGAAAGCAACCATACATCAGCCTTAGCTAGCTTTGATTGTTCTTGCTCTGACAGGATGCAAAGCGTGTTCCATTCTGCATTAAAGAGGGAATTCTGCCATGTTTGTACGCTATAGGAATAATGACAGAATATGATTACAGTTAAACAGAATTGATTGTCATACTGTATCATGAAGGTTGTCTTTTTTAAAAGGTAATAAAAGGTTTATCACTTTATAGATAAAAAAGACATGCTTAAAGTAAAGTGTGACCAAAGATTCTACAGATCCTGACTGACTTACTTTGTTTTTGTTTGTAGTTTGTTGCATTTTTGTTATCTTGATTTAAACCGTCTTTACTTTTCATTGGGGGGCTTTTTAATAAATTGAATAGGTTTTACCTTAAAGTCAAACAAAACCCCAAAATAACCTGCATTAATGAAAATTATTCACTTTCACATTTAAATCTGCACTTAACACCTACAAGCAAAAAAGAATGTCAGCAGCCAGTTCATAATAGATGCTGACATACAGGCAGTTAGATACAGTTTAGTTGTATGCAAGGACTGTGTAGTGGTAGAACTATGTGCACATTATATCCAGAGCTTATAGAAGTTGATATACAGACCCTTTCCAAAAAATTAGAATATCATAAAAAAGTTGTTTAATTTCCATAATTCCATTCAAAAAGTTAAACTTTCATAGATTATGGATTCAGGGCCCACAATTTAAACGATTTAAAGTAGTTATTTGTTTGTTTTTACATAATTTGGGCTTCCAGCTCATAAAATCCATGAAAACAGGATTAACAAAAAATTTGTATATGTGAAGAAATCACCATTTACTTTTCAGTTTTTGCAGAAAAAAAAAAAGAGGAGAAGAAGGACTGGACTGTTGACCAGTGGTCCAAGGTCCACTTTTCTGATGAAAGTAAAGTGTGTCTTTCATTCAGGAATCAAGGAACAGAAGAGGAACAGAACAGAACATTTCACCCCAAATCATGACTGACTATGGATATTTCACACTGGATCTCAAGCTGTTCCTCAACCGTCTTCCTCCAAACCCTTGGACCTTGATTCCCGAATGAAAGGACCTTGGATCAATGGCCTCCAGTCCTTCTTCTCTTTTTTTCTGCAAAAACTGAAAAGTAAATGGTGATTTCTTCACATATACAAATTTTTTGTTAATCCTGTTTTCATGGATTTTATGAGCTGGAAGCCCAAATTAGGTAAAAATAAACAAATACTTGAAATCATTTAAATTGTGGGCCCTGAATCTATAATCTATAGAAGTTTAACTTTTTGAATGGAAATATGGAAATTAAACAAATTTTCCATGATATTCTAATTTTTTGGAAATGCTCTGTAGATGCTCATACGCATATGTATATTTCTCCTTCCCTGCATGCTCAGAGCTCTGTGTTCCCCATATTGTCTTTCTCACAAACATGTCTAGTTCTCACAGATTTTCCTCGCCAGTGTCAGACAATCTCATAACAAACTTATTCCAGGTGTCCCAACTGGGAAAACCATATTCCCTTCCCTCTGTTATGTGATTAGCCAATAGCAGCTTTTCTGATCAGCTTTTCTTTTGCACTCTATGAGAAATCTGTGCTGTTATTGTGTGAATGGCACTTATTATTTTTCATGAGAAAGAGACCACTTCATCTGCACCATTTATGTTCATGCCAGAGCTCTGACATAAGCTCCACAAAAGATATTTTGGTCCATTTTGACTTTATTCCATAACGACCCTTGAAGCCGGACTCATTCTGCGATGACGTGCAGATTAAAATATGCCGTGCATTGAACAAAACACTGCGATATCGGAAGGCATTGTTTCCTGCAGCTGATCCAAACGTTCGTCTACCGACCTGAATAGGGTAACTGTGAAAAATTCAAACCGGTATCTAGAGTTATGCATCCAGCATCATTCTTTCTGTTTGAACAGATTTCATTCCAGATCTCCAACTAATGTTTTGCTTGTGAACTTGCTGTGAACAGTTTGTATGACCTCGTCACTTCCAGCGCGAGGTTTATTAGAAATGACTTCATTGACTGTTCATCGATTAATACTACAATGTGTTCATTAAAAGCATATCAGGAATGTTTTGCTTGATTTAATACTGTGTGGTGTTCCATTTAAGTCTCCATAATTTACCAGTGCTATGATACTAATATATTTGGGCTTGTGACTGAAAGTTGCTCGAATCTCACGACCAGGAATTGAAAGATTTCAGATGGGCCTTGAGCCATGATGGATCAAAATTGCAACCATTTATGGACTTTCAAGCTTGAAGTCTTTCAAGAGTTTCACGGCAATGTGTCTTAATGGCCTTTTTATAATGACACAATTGGCCATTTTGAGGCTCATCAAAGGCTGAGTTAGCCTCCACCAGCTGTTTATAATGGGAGGATTCACAAGATGTGCACTCAGTCACCCCATTCGATGAGAAGCCCATTATGAACAAGTGGTGGACTCGACACTTTCCTTGGTCCAAGAAGATTCTAATGGGCTTTTGACAGCAGGAGAAAGAACAGGAGTTGGGTGATTAAAGCTAAATGAATGAATTGGCAATGTAAAGCGGAGATGAGACTCTTTAAAGCAGGATTGGTTGATTTTTGCCGTCTGATCATTTGATTTGTTGCCATCTGATTGACTGTAACTGTTTGCTTTGTCAGACTAAAGGAATTAGGTGAGAACGCAAGTCTAAGCAAAACAACGTGCAAGCTGATTAGCCTGTGGCCAGATTAATTATCTTATAAAGTAAATTAGATCTTGTAAACAAAAGACTGTAAACGTGTACTGGGCACATTATGAAAAAGAATCGAGTTTTATTGCAATCAGTAATGAATCTATTAAAGTGCTTGAAGGACATAAGTATACGCAGAAATCGTGATTTGAAAAACAAGTAAATTGTTTGTGAAAAGGTTAAATTCAACTTAAATTAGTACAAAATCAAGCATTCTATATTGTCACATTTATCAACTTCATCTCTATATCAGGAGTTCTCAACCTTAGGGTCAGGACCCCATTTGGGGTTGAGAGACACTAGTAATTTTTTGAACAATTTGAGTTCATTTTGCTTATTTTTACCTTTTTTCTGCAACTACACCAAACTTTCTATATTTGAACCTATTTTGTCACTTTTTCGTGCCATATTTTTTGCTGATTTTAATGTATTTTTGCTGCATTTCTGCCACTTCATCAAATTAGTTAGTATATAGCCTACAGGTTATATCTTTCCTGTGCATGTGAAACCCTGTGCAATGACAATAACTACAGCTCTAACTTAAAGAGAAGCCTACCCACCATTTCCACTGAACTTTCAACTAAAATCTAAACTGTCATTGCAAATGTTGTTGTCCCTAAGGCCAGGGGCTCTCAACCATAGGATCAGGACCCCATTTGGGGTCGCCTGTTGCATTTTTGTTCAATAATTTTTGCTATTTTAAAATGTTTTTATTTATTGCTCCTTTTAATGCATTTTTGCTACATTACTCCCATTCTTGCCATTTCTCCATCAAATTTCAATGCCTTTTCTGCAATTTTTTCCACTTTCAAGACATTTTCAGCACTAATAAACCCTTTCCACCACTTTTCCCACCTAATGTCACACACATTGGTCCATTATTGTCACTTCTAACCTCTTTTCAACATTTCATATGCTTATTTTTTGCCAATTGAACTATATTCACCATTTGTCATGCCCATTATTTGCCAGTTTAAACTATTTTTTCCTAATTTTTCCGATTACATTACTCCTATTTCTACCACTTGTAAGCCAATAATGCCACTTTCAACCTTTTTTTGTCCATTTTTGGCCACTGTAATTTACAACTTTTAACTAATGTCTGGGATTTTTAAAATCCCATTTCACTATTTTTTCCACCATTTTGGTCACTTTTAACCCATTTTTATTTTTGATTAAAACAAGGATTTATATCTTTAAGATGACTATAAATAGGGCCCAAATTATAATAAACTTCCAGGATAAAAGTAGATATTATTCAGATAATTAAATAAATTCATATTTTATTCATAGAACAATGGACCATAATTTTGCTGACTTTTTTGGATGGACCCCAAAAATCTCTCTGCTTTATTCCCCCTTATAGATGGCCCTGTCTCCACATGACTGTTCTTCAATGTTCATGTCTGAATTCAACCACCTTCAGGTACAGCGGGGGTCCCCAGTCTCTGGCAACTTTATTTTGGGGGTTGCATGCTGAAAAGGCTGAGAACCACTGCTTTATTTAACCAGACAATTAAAATCACAGACAGAAAACCTCTAAAATGACACCACTGTTTGGTACTAGAGAAGCACAATATGTTTCACTTTGAAAGCTTCATAATGTACTGTAATCGTAAGATAATTTTTAGGTATTTATATGGTCAGGCTCCATCTATGTTTGGGGCATTTATTACAAGATGTCAGGCCTCGAATCAAGTCAACACAAGGGTTTCTTCTGGAATAGTCTACACACAGCTAAAGATACAAGATAGAGTTAATTAATTTAACAAAGATAACACTGGTAAGTCATGGCTGAAGGAGCAACAACAGTGCTCCCACAAATACAACAAGAGCTGATATAAAGAAACCAATGCAGGTAGAGTTTCTTAATTTATTTCAATTTGCATTTGTCATTCATGTTTTAGCTTTAACTGTGTTAAGATGTATTTGTCTATTTTATTTTTTTTTCTCATTTCCTTAACCTTTAAAACTTAAAGCCTCCTGTGGACAATGAAAATTAGCATTTTGATATAAGCATTAATTGCAGTGCATCTGGGACATGTGCTTGATTAAATGTCACATCATCAATATTACTGTGTCTATGTTAAATAAATAAAAATGCAAAAAATCAAATAAAAATTTACAACAATAGAACGAACAGCAGATCATCAGTAACCATATGTTAGCCTTAAACTCAAAAGTTTGAAAAGGAAACATTTGACATCTGGAATAGTCAATAACTTGATCAGTGATATAAAAAAAAAAATTCGTATTATCACAGAAACTAAACCGTTGATCAATAACATTTCAAAATCAAGCCCTGAAGCTCCTATAATAAAACTTAAAAAAAACCATTAACTTCTACAGTGAAGCTCTGATTGACACTTGTGTTTTAATCAATGCATAAAGTGGAACCGAATTAAGGGGAAAAAAAGCGAGCCAATAGCGATTTTCTCCCTGACTGGTGCCTGTGGAGTTTGCAGAGAGCAGATTCAGGATAAGCAGCTAATCTGTGAACCAATCTGTGACTCCACTTTCTGTTTGCAATTTGAATTCAGTGCACGATGGTGAAGGTGAAAAATAATTCGCAATACATTACAATCACTGAGACCCCCTGTGGCCAAAGAACTGGCTGAGCAGGAGGACACAAGGTCAACATAATCACCCCATATTACCAGGAGATCTTCGTTTCCCGGCAAAATCTAATAACCAACAGCCAAACGATATTTGCCTTTTAAAACTGTAAACATTATTATTCATTTATTTTTTAGCAGAAAGTCTTGTCACACTTTCACTATCTCACTAACTAAAGTACTACATTTAAGCTGATATCCGGAGTTTCTGAGAAATCTGTTTATGTACGATTCTTTTGAAATGCAAAAAAAAAACTACCTAACGAGTGTTTTACTATGGTCTACTGCCAGTGGTCATTCATATACATTAATGTATATAAGTCCCTCCTTCATCCTATAGACCCCTATACAAATGGAAACGATTGCTGAGTGCGCCCAGCCAATAGACTTCGACTTCCTGTTTTTGAGACTGTCAATCAAAGTGAATGCAGAACTGTTCACAACAGCAAACGGGTAAATATGATTTTGGCTCTTACCTGACCCATAGGCCTATATCAATGCGACCCGATGCAACCTTATGTTCCGTCACGTAGAGGCGTGGCTTCTGGTAGATTGCGGAAGCAGGGGGATAAAGTGAGGCTGTTGAGGGCGGGACATCGCCACGTCCTCTCAGAAACTCCGGATAGCAGCTTTAACCAAATAGTGAAATGGTGTTGAAAATGAAAACTACGTTTACAAGAAGAAAGGTGTTTCCCTTAAAAAGATTCCCAACTTAAATTAAAAAAAAAAAATAATCTCATGTTTATTTACTTTAAAAGCATCATTTATTTTATCTTCTCTTTGAATTTATTCTCAAAACTACTCCCCAGAATCCAAAGCCAATATTTAGTGTCAGT
The DNA here is from genome assembly GCF_900634775.1 of Gouania willdenowi. Taxonomy (NCBI): domain Eukaryota; kingdom Metazoa; phylum Chordata; class Actinopteri; order Blenniiformes; family Gobiesocidae; genus Gouania; species Gouania willdenowi. The sequence goes on along the minus strand of NC_041064.1, from coordinate 8,609,117 downwards.
GAATATTATATGCACATAATAAATGCATATGTTTATTTCTTTAGCTTGTAGCAGCAAAATAGTTCCTTAATGATAGAGTATCAGAACCTCTATGGCACATTAAAATGTCCATGTAAAGGCAATGTAAAATATAATAATTTTTTTTACAGAGAAAAAAAACAGCTTTTAAATTGTATCGTTAACCAAACTTAAGTTTGTGGAAATGCGTGTTTGAAAATATGAGTGCTTCAGTTCTATAGCTATATATAACTAAACTTTAGTTATCTACCCTGTGCTCTTTGTGTAGCAAAGTAACGTGCTGGTATTAACTGTGCTTGTTACAGTTAGGTGACTGCAGATAATATGAAACTTGAAGGTGTTACAAAATGAGGAAGTTCTTTGTATTTCTGTTATGGTTTATCTGACTATCTGGCCGCATGAGTATGAGTAATAAACGTTAGTAATGCGATTTTGAACACAGCCTAAGTCTGACGTCAAAGTTAATATGTAGTGCATTCACAATAAATACTATGAGAAGATTGAGTACGTGAGAAATACCCAAATGTACTGAATGGGGGCGTTTTAAGTATGCACGTTGGGCACACTAGTCGTACTCAACCGCCCCATGATGCATTGCAAGCGGAATGTAAAATCATCCTGGGACTGGCTTCAAGCTAAACAGAAAACATCCCTAAAACTAAAGCATCTCTTCCATCAGTTATTTAACACTTTTGTAAATAGGGCTCTTGTTTTGAAGTTAACCTGATGTTTTGTCAGTAACACAATGAAGGTCAAATGACCACATGTTGATATAATACTAGGTCACTTTCTCACTTAAAATCAACGGAGATATTTAGCCTCTGTGTGCTTCAGGTTTTTGTCATTGTAGGTTTGAAATACATCTTGGAAAGTATACTTTAGTGGGAATGCTCATCATTGGTCACAGTTCTAATCATTCTGTAGGTGGGGTCAGTCTTCCACATACCAATTTCACTCTTAGAATACTAATAGTATGTAGTAGACAGTATATACATATCAAACACAGTCTGAAACCCAGTGCAAAACTTTTATTGGCTGATAGGCTAAGCTAAGCCACTCCCATGGTTGGTGTTTGTTTGCTAAAGAAAGTGTCTGCCCTGGTTCAATCATTTGAATCCGAGTTAATTTTCAAGTGTGATTTGCTTGTACAATGTAGAGCTGCTACAGCTGGCGACCACTTGCTGTTTATTTGTGTGTTATCTTTTATTACAAAGGGTTCAAAGTACAATAACCAAACAGAAATCAACTTTTTAACAATTAGTCTACTTTAAAGTTCACAAGTGCAATTGCTTGGTAGTCTGATGTGCATTTAAAAATGCTCTGGAAGCTGAGTTTGAAACATTTGTCAAAAAATCGAAACCCTACTCGCAAAATCGTTAAAGCAATAATCAGAAGTGTTACTCGAAGTTCCACTTATGGCTGTTTTATTGGCAAAACTGATTGAAGTCTTTAATCTCACACACAAAATCCTACAAAGATTCTAAACATGAACACAGTGTTTGTGTAATGCATTCTTCTTCTTTGGTTTCCACAGTTTGATTTTCTTCCATTTGGGAGATAAACCAAGATTTGTGAGGTTTTTGTGCCCTTAATTTCCGTTGAATGAAAACAACAGAATGTTGGTCCAGAACAGACGTTGAGAGCCATTTGAGACGAAAAAACACAACGCTCTTTAAATATTCAGTGGAAAGCCTTGAGAGAGGAAAATGACAAAGACACTGTTTTGAGACTTCAGTCAAAAACAAACACTTCATTTTTTCCAAAGGATTCCACATCTGTAAAAGCAACTGCTGTTCTCTGATTTTTACTGTTTCACATCTATTTGTCTGTTTTCAACTGCCAGAGCTAAAAATACTACATTTAAGAAGGTTGAGTGTTTGTTTTATGGCGCTGCACGACTTTGCGAATGTGCCAAAAAACACATATGCGAGGTTTAAAGGAATTTACTGTAGGAAAAACAAGGAAAGTCGCTGAAAAATAAACCAATTGTAATCTTTTCACCTGCCATACAAATGGAGAGCCAATTTTGATAAAGTTGAGGAGATTAAATCAGTGTGGTGTTGGAGTCTTATCACTACACTTTCTCAGTGATTGGTTTGTTGAGAGACAAAACAATCAAACCCAACTGGGGACTTCAGAAGAGATTGTGATTATCACTTTTGTAGTTTTTTTTTTTTTTTTTTTTTCTGTCAGCCTCGGAGACAGAATAGGGATGTTTTTTTATCTGTGTGTGTGTGTGTGTGTGTGTGTGTGTGTGTGTGTGTGTGTGTGTGTGTGTGTGTGTGTGTGTTGTGTGTGTGTGTGTGTGTGTGTGTGTGTGTGTGTGTGTGTGGTGTGTGTGTGTGTGTGTGTGTGTGTGTGTGTGTGTGTGTGTGTGTGTGTGTGTGTGTGTGTGTGTGTGTGTGTGTGTGTGTGTGTGTGTGTGTGTGGGGAGACGATTTTACAAGTTTTTTTTTTTTTAAGTTATTCAACCTACATAAATAATTTGTATAATACGGAACGGTACATTTACTTGTGATTGAGACCTGATGTATTATAATGAGACATTCATTAAAGCTGCAGTATGTACAATCGTAACACGGGTATGGAATCAATTTGACATAGTAGCATGATCTCAGTGACAAATGATCGGTTTTCAGGGTAAAGGAATTCAATAATATATCATAAAATACCGTAAATTATGCTCAAAGTAAGATCCAAGATGGCAGCCATCCGTATTGTGAATTACCAACTTACCATAACAGGTTATGTTAGAGGTAGAAACATGATCTTTGTCGTAAAATGTAGGTTTTTAGGGACAAGGATTGTCAAGAAATAGCTTCAAATACTGTAAATTGCATTCAGAGCACGATACTTGATATCCTTAAATATGCTGACCTTGGACATGCTTGTCTAAGGTTTACACGTGATTCATTCCGTCTGAGTTGAGTCTGCATGGACCTCCATGGAGTCTGTTCTGCCTGCGTATGTTTGGGACTTTAGACTCTTGCTTCTCCCTGTCAGTCTTCTTTTTTCTGCTTGCTTCACCGCGTCACGCACCTTGTTTTCTAAAGCTTAAATACAGCACCAAGATTAGATGCAGAAGTCCAGAATCCTCTCAGAACACTTTGATTTACATAATGCCGAAAGGTTAGTATGGATATTTTGACCAAATGACGCCAAAAAAAAACTTTACATACTGCAGCTTTAACAAAGGTTTTTGATTTAACGTTTGCTTTAGTTTAAGCTAACAGGAAAGTTTTTCTAAACGAGCTTTTTAAAAATGCATGCAGAGATTCAGAGACAGTTAAAAAAAAAAAAAAAAAAAAAACTTTAACAGTCAAAATTTGCATAAATACAGATGTTCCCAACTTCACCCATTCTGCGTGTTTTATTTTGAACAATCACAGCTTCAGCTTGTGCGCAAATGTTTCCCGCACTTGAAGATCTGTAAAGAAAAAAAAAACGCCTGTATGTCATGTGTGCCCCAAAAAATACATGGATAAATAAATGATGCAAAAGGGGGAGATACACAATTTAGTGGTAAACAGGAAGTTTTTCACCTAATAGTTCATTGGACCAATACTTTGGCCAAAAAAAAAAAAAAATGTGCCATAAAATCCACAAAGACTTTTCATTGTAGCTTTATTCATCCTTAAAGTAAAAGCACTGCAGCTGCAGCCACAGATGTGGTGCACTTACGCATGTACGTCTGTAGCCCCGCACACACACTCCTCACATATGAAGTCCACACATTTTGGTGGCACCACAAATCTTTGCTCATTAATCATTTAGAGGAAGCCATTTGTGGAGCACCTGTCCCAAGCAGAAGGCCATTAGGGTTTTCGATACAGGGAGTGCACTGGGTCTAATCGCTTTTCACTGAATTCTATTGGAAGACATATTGGATTTTGTCCCACTTTGTGCTGCATGACTTCAGGGCAGACAGTGTAACATCAAACCACAGAAACAACATTTATCATCAATATTAGGATTTTTACAAGGATTATTCTTATGTTTAATATTGAAGGTATATCTGGACGTTATTGGGAATGAGCAGAGTAACTAACTTTAATTAAATTCTATTGTGAACAAAAACAAATGGGTCATTCCATGTCAGTTCAACAAATTTTCAGGACATCCCACGCAAATTCAGATTTTTTTTTTTTAGCAATTGGCACACTGTAGGGTTTTAGTTTGATCAGATGAATACTTTTATTATAAATTACACCACATAAGAAACTGAAATTTGGTATGGTAATACCGCTCCAACCAATGCCCTTAAAATATATAAAAACCTATGCTATACATCCTATATGGTGAACATGCCAGCTCCTCAAAATTGGAAAAAAGTTTGTTAGGGTTTGGGGTTCAAACATGTTTGTATCTTCTGTAAACAACTTTGTATATGCCTCAGCTCCCTGTAATTTGATCAGCTTTGAGCAATGTACAGTAGAGTACATAGACTGTTCAAATCACTAATGATTGGTCATATAAATGCATTGGTTCTTGGGTAGCAGTCTTTTGAATTCCAAAAACATTTTCATTGGCCCATAACTGCATGTGGGAATGTAATAAAGAAAAAAAGTATAATTTATAGTATAAAGATTACTCTTTCTTGGGGTATATAAAACAATTTTTCTCAACGTCGACTCTAATTTTGGAGTTCTTTCAACACTCACGGATATTGAAAATCCGTGAGTGTCACACATAATCAAGGAAATTGGTAAAAAATTGCTGAAAAATTCAGATTTCTTTTTAGATCCTGTGGGCCGTTTGTGAAATGACATTCATTGACTCTTATGTAAACATTTTTTGGTAACGTTTTTTATACATAAGGCTGACATGCTGTCATTATCTGTCATTAGCATGAATAAGGCATCATGGAGGCTGTCATTAAAGCTGCAATATGTAAATTGTTTTTGGTGTTATTTGGTTAAAAATCCATAACCATCATATTATATAGTATTGTATATGTAATCCAGAGTGTTCTGAGTGGACAGTAAATATCTGCTCCTTCTCCTGGCTCTGTCACTGAGCTTTAGAAATACAGGAGCGTGACGCTGGACTTCAGCCAATCAGAGATCTTTCTACCAACAGGGAGATCCCATGAGCTGTTATAAGCATTACTATTGGCTCGTCAAGTCAATGCACGTTCACGATCTGAGAGTAGAGACAGTCCCATGGCTCTATAGTTAAGCAGAAGTCTCTCACGAGGCATTAAGCACAGCGGTTACACTGCAAATCAAGAGGAAAAAATAAGACGGAGGCGGAAAAGCAACAGAATAAAGGCACAATGGTGTTCAGAAGGAACAGATCTCCGCTAAGGTTTCTCTGACCCGGTGTGAGCGGTGGAGTCTGCGCGAGCTGCTTTCAGTCAGCGCACAGTCCACCCCGAGTCAGAGAGAGAGAGTGATAACAGACGGAATAAATCTGGGGTGGAAACAGAACAAACCCATTTCATTTGCAGTGTGGAGTGTGTCTGCTTTGATCAGCTGGTCTCACAGCCGAAAGTGATACGTGCTTTCATGTCTCTAAAACATCAGAAAACGCTCCAATAACACAAAATAAAGTCCCTATATTTGTTATTAGTCTCTATGGCGAAAACAGTCACTAAGAGTTCTGCAGTTGTGCGTGTGCATGCGAGCGCTCCCTAAAAGACGGGTGAGTTTAGTTCAGGAGGGGAGGGGGGAGTGCCTCACAATTCTACATATTGCAGCTTTAAGTGTTGTTAAATTAAATTATGACACCTTTAGAGCTATGATGGTATTTTTGGGTAACGAATGACACTTAATGACAGCCTTCATGACACCTTATTCATGCTAATGACAGGTTTCATGTCATAATTATGACATCTTAATATCAGCCTTTGTGAGTAAAAAAGTGTTGACAAAAAAATAATAAAAAAAAAAAATCAGTTTGACATAACTTTATTTATATTTTATAACCTGTGGTATTTTTCACACATTGCAGGCCCAGCCTCTGCTAATTGAAATAGAAATGCATTTTTTTTTTTTAAACTCTTGAAACCAATTTTGATCTTTTCTGTCAAGCATTATCTACCGTGAGCAGTTAGCGTCACGCTGGCTGTGCAGCAGAGCTGAGGGGAAGCTCTGGGGACGGCGGTGTCAACACCACACCTGTGTATGATGTACAGTATCAGCTCAGGCAAGGACAAGTCCCATCAATATGAGAGACAAGCTTATAGTGCTGAATCACCACAATGTGAATAGGCCCTGTGTTTTGTAATGCTTTCACTTCACCTCCCCATGAATATGAATGCTACCTCCTCGATCCCAACTTCTCAAACTTTTGCTTTAGTTTGCAGCTGAAAACAGAAAGATTTGTTGCAGTGAATAAATAAAAATCTCAACTGTATGAGAAAAAAAAATGAAACAATGATGAGTATGGTGTTTCAGTTTCCATCCTATAGCATATAAGCTGTGCACGCACCATGCCATTTTACACTGCACAGCATCATCTTTAAGTTTTGCTTTTATCTTATTTATCTTTTTTTCTTTATATAGCTCTTCTAATTTATACTTTATCTGCAATCCTCATCTTTAAGTTTCACTTTTATCTTATTTATCTCTTTATTTTCTGTAAATAGCTATTTTATTTTTGCACACAGTTTTTTACTTGAGCACCCAATTTCATTGCATACCATTGTGTAATGACAATAGTTTATTCTATTCTGTTTTTTTTTTTTAAATTAAAAAAAAAAATGTAGAAAGTCCTGTTTTAGTGACATGAAAACAGCAGTTTGGATTGTGTTTTACATAGATACCAACATACAAATGATAATCTGGATCGATATATTAATTGATTAGGAAACTGTCCAATCAAACCAATAGAAATTCCAACCATGGATCAACATCGTCAGCAAAACGCATGACACGTCTTTTTTTTTTTTTTTTTTTTGTTAAAAAGAATGCAATGCAAATTTCTCAAGCTTTTATCACAATTGCAGTCGTTTTTAACGACAAATTGTAAAAAGAACTCAAAATATTTCTAAAATCTAAATTACTCAAATTGGACACAATCAAAGAAAATCTGAAATCTGTCATTTACTGCATGAATATCGTTGGTGTCTAACATACTTTAACTATTATTTACATGTAGAAAAGCAAACTAGAACACAATGTTTAAAATGATTTTTTTTTCTACGGCCCTATTGAGATAAAACTGGTTAGTATTTGGCCCCTGAGCAAGAATGAGTTTGACACACCTGGCATCAATAGTAAAAAAAAAAAAAAAAAGTCATAAATAGTCAGAAAAAAAATCATAAATAGTCTGGAAAAAATGTAAATAGTGAAAGTATAAACACAAATAAGAAAATATAGTCATGAAACTGGACGTTTACAACCCTATTCTGATGGGAAAGTAAAAATCCATATGTCAAATCTTTGCAGCTTTTGTTACATGTAGAGATTAGGGCTGAGCAATATGGACCAAAACTCATATCTCAATATTTTTTCTTAAAATCACAATATGCAATACAAATATTTATTTTTAACTCAATACAGTTTTACCAGAAATACAAAACTGTGCTTTTTATGCTGTTCTAAGAAGTAACAAAAACAGCAACTTGCTAAAATGAGCGACATTAGGTTGGAAAAGTGGTGGAAACAGTTTAAAAGTGGCCAAAATGTCTTCAAAGTGGAAAACGTGCAAAAAAGGCATTGCAATTTGATGGAGAAGTGGCAGAAATGGGAGAAATGTTGCAAAAATGCATTAAAAGGAGCAAAAATATGGCAAGAAAAAGTGATAAACTGTTTAAAAGATGGCAAGTTTGGTGGAGTTGATGAAAAATGGTAAAAATAGCAAAAGTAGGCTCAAATTGTGAAAAAAATGTTCTTAGTTTCTTGAAGAATTTTATAACAAATTAAGCTATAAATATAAAACTCAGAAAGGACACTGACTGTACTCTATGAATAATATGAAGTCCTTGTGTGATGTGATTTGTATTGTGATTGTATAAATAAAAACAAGTAAAATAAATAAATAGATATATCTCGATATAGGCAAAATGGTCATTTTCTTTATTGCCAAAATAGAAAACTGGAAATATCTTGAATCACGATATATTGCCCAGCGCGAGTAGAGATGATGGTAAAGTTGAACCAATGAAATAAACCAACTCCAAAGTCATTCACGAATGAAGCGTGGCCTTCAGCTTTCAGCGAGCTTTCTTAACAGGACCTTTAAGTGATTAAAATCTGCCCCCCCCACCCTCCCACCTCCACCTTTTTGAATTATGTGCCTTCTAATAGGGTGACAGAGGACCTGCCCTCAACACTCAACTTTGTTAAACTCCAGTCTATCACCGCCTTCCCTGCCATCTGTCTTCTTCCATGTTAACCACTATTAATGGTCCACATGCACTGTGGGGTGTTTATTAATTCACATCCCGTTCCCATTAGGTCCCATTTAGCATCCCCAGACAAATAGCCACTCATTAGACAGCTCAGTCTTTAAAAGAGAACAGCCCCCACTGCAAACATATTAGATATATTTAACTCCTTCATTACAAGCTGTTGATTGGATGAATAATTTGGCTTCATTAACCTTCAAATTGTTGATTATTGCTGAAGGTTATTAAAGAAAAAATCCTAGCCTCAATGGAAAATGTGTTACATGAAATCAATGTTGACTTTATCGACTGCTGCTTATCATCATTTTTAATAGATTTTGTCGACAAGTATGTAAATGATTATACGTCTGTGGGAGGTACTTGTCATGTTTTAAAAAGAAACCAAAAATAATCAATGTTGCTAGCCATGCATTTACAGGTATATTGCAATATATGATTTACAACTAAACTAAAAGAACAAACTAAACTAGAATAATTAAACTAAACTAAAAAAAAATAACTGTACTAAAAAAAAAAAAAAAACTAAACTAAATGAAAAATACAATTATTTGCTGCAAAAAAACCCCAGACCAACAGTAAAGGTTTTAAAGTCAAGTACAACTGCACTTATTTCTTACTAAGCATATATATATGTGTTTTTTTAATGAGGTTTTATTCTTTTCATAAAGTTAACCATATTGCGTGATGTATTTTTTAGTTTATGAAAAACTAAAATCTGCAAAGACGAATCAATACGGCAAAACGCACACATCTTTTATGATGGAAGCTTGAAGATCATTCACTTTGTCTTTCTCCATCCATGACCTGTTTTTCTTACTGCTACAATGTATTCTTAAAGTAATTGGCTCAGCAGTGGTTGGAATAAAAAAGTTGCCAATTGCCAGAAATGATTAATTCACAAAGTAAAGTTTGTCAGGAGAACAAAACAAGTAAATTACCGCAAATATTGGGAATAAAATAAAGTGGGCAAAAGAGATTGTTCTTTAAATTAAAGCATAAAAAATGTTCAACAATTGAATAGGATTACCACAAAAAATATGTAGCAATATTTTTTTTTATTCAATGTTTTCTCTGCTTTAGTTTCTTCCTCGTGCAGCGTCTCCTTTTCAAACAACAACATGGGATGGGCAGGTAACGGCTCATCAGTCAAACTCACCTGCTCTGTGGGTGATTGATGGATTTTCCTCTAACTCCAACTTTGTAAATTCACTTTGGTTTTCTTATCATTCAGTCATTGTCTCTCTCTCTCTCTCTTTTTTTTTTTTTTTTTAATTAAAACCATCTTGTTATCCAAGTCCCTGCAATATAATCAGCATGAGCTGAACAGTCATATGGCACACTAACTTCTCCAATCAAGGTTGTTGATCACAAAGCTGTAAAATGAATGAGTTTATATTCCAAGTCTGATTTTCAGAGATGTTTCAGTGGAGCACGTTTAATTAGAGCCACCACATGTTATCAATAAATCACTGTCCTCGTGTTCCAAAGGCCCAAAGTTAAAGTCATTTATATTGTTTGTTCAACTTTAGTTTGGAATGAGAGAAGCATCTTATTATTTGTCTCTCAGAGTGACCTAAAAAAAAGATATTCAATTGGTTTTAATGAGACCTAATGGGAGCCTTGGGCTGATCCATCCAGTGACTCATCGTCTTTTATTGTTTGAAAGCAAACCACATGAACTGAAAAATATTAGTCATACCTTGCGTGGGATGGAAGATGAAGTAGAAAACAATGTATCCACATTAGTAAAAACAAAAATGACAACTAGAAGCCTTTGATAAGTTGGTTTTGGCTTTGACACGTGGTCGTAACATAACGGTGAAACGTACACATGGGTAGAACGTAGTCACGTGCATAATGTGCAAGTATCTACTTTTTAATAAAAGACCTGTTTGTCAAAATAATTTAATTAAAATATACCAGTAAATGTTGTAGAATTAAATATCTAATCCATCCATTCATTCATTTATTCATCCATACCCTACAGCAGTGGTTCCCAACCAGGGGTACGTGTACTACTACTTGAACGCATTGCAGGGGGTACTTGGAAACCTTGATTAATCTATTTCCAACATGCTGAGTCATTTTTAAGCCTATTCCAGACACTGCACATGCTCATCCAACTTCTTTTCCACCCGTTGACAATAAACGACATTAATTAAATAAACAATATTGTGGCCTTATTTACCTACTAAATTGTTACAAACATGTTATGCACATTACTAAAAATTGAGGTAAATATATTCTCTGATATACAATAATTGTAATGCACAAAATTGTGTGTTAAACGTACAGGTTGACATTTTCAAGCTATTTCAGAGGCCAACATGTTAACGACATGTAAATAAAACAAGGAAAGTAACTAAATTGGAGTGACAAAGGGGTTCTCCTAATCTGATGAGAGGCCTCGGGGGTACATGAGACAGAAAAGGTTGGGAAACACTGCCCTACAGCCTTGCTCACGAGAACGTGAAAATGTCACGTAACTTCATTTTTTTAAGTGCGTACTAACACACTTTCCTTAATTTTTTTGTGCTGCTTCTTATTTTAATTGGAATTATTTCCCTAACCGTAACCCTATTAATAATTGAAATGTTCTATTCAGTTATAACTAGTGTTAAAAAAGAAAATAATGCAAAACCCTACGTTGTGCAGTGGCATATTTACCTTTGGCTGTGTTCGAAATTGCATATTAATATACTACTACTCATACTAAGTCTGACATCAAAATGAATATGTAGTGCGTTCACATTAGATAGTATGAGAAGACTGAGTACGCGAGAAATACCTGGATGTATATTATATCCGGACATTTTTTAAGTATGCACAGTGGGCACACTAGTCATACTCAATAGCCCCATGATGCATTACGAGCGGAACGCAAAATCATCCTCGGACAGAAATCAAAAAAATCAAACATCCCCTTTTCAAAATAAAAGCATCTCTTTTTTTTAACGTTTTTGTAAACAGGGCTCTTGTTTTGAAGTTATCTGGAAGTTTTGACAGTATAGGGTCTCCAAAATGTTGGTATGAAATGTTCATGTGAGTTTTATTGATCAAATGACCACATGATATTCTATTTGGTCACTTTCTCACTTAAAATACTTTCAGAACTTTCAAAGTTTTTGTCGTTGTTGGTTCGAAATGCATCTTGGGTATACTTCAGTGGGAACGCTCATTATCCTAATCATACTAATCAAACATAAACTAGTATATTGTACTGTAGATGGTATATACTCATTGAGTTTGTAGTTTATAGTACAGTGTGTGACATTTTTAACACAGATTTTGTCCTAAAATTTAGAATTTTGTTAGAAAATTGTTGCGGGTATCACAAAATACCTTCCCATTGAGACACATTGGTTTGAAATTTGTTCCAAGCAGCACAAATAAAATAAAGAATCCGTGTTGGCAAGCACGAAACAATAGATTATATAATTTGATGGTTTCACCACATCCTGTGAGATCATGTTGCGGGACCTGTTAGAGACGCTGCTCACTGATCTATGGCTAAAAATGTCAAATGAAGTAGGATGACTGAAGTAACATTCTCATATAAGCTGAGCTGATGTTCAAAACCGGCAAAACTTATGACGAACAGTTAGACTACAACACATAATTCTGCTGTTGGGGAATTGTACGTGAAACTATTGCAAAATTGTATACGTTTGTTCATTGTTGTTCTGTTTACTTCAAAAGTGAGTAAAGGATTTTAATGACAATAGGTCTTGATCATGACCTTAATATTACAGCGCTGACTTAGATTAATGATCGGCTCTATTAACGAGGAAGTTGAATGTTCATTTGTCGACCAACATTATGCCCTATAGCACAGCCCATCTATTATCGTTAGTGAGCTGTTCAGACAACTAAATGTGATTATGACGACCTAGTGTGTATTTTAATACCCCCACATCATATTGTCAGATATACACATTTGCATGGAAATACAATGTTTCAATATTTAATGCATTTCCATGGCCTTAGTCATTTTGTCGATTTCCAAAAACCATGTCCCTCCCTTACAGTATTTACTGCATTATAGTTCCTTTGTTTCCATTATAATAGGATAGAAAGGGAGTGAAGAAGAGTCAGCAGCACATCGAAAGATGCATCTTTTTTTTTTAATAAAGAGCAGTGAATGAATCACAGGGATTTTTTTTTTTTTTTTTTTTTACAATTCACAACTTCCATTATAAGACAAGGCAACTTCACTTATCCACCTGCCCTTTGCTGGTGGCATCACCAATCAGTCAAAGCACACCCTAGATAGCAGAATAAAAAGGCTGCTCCCTGGACGAGTGTGGAGTAATATCTCATCTCCAGAGTATGAAATATAAAACGCCGTTCAGCAGTTTTTAATTGAAAATGTATAAGGATGAGGGATTGTCATCATATATATACTGTATATATATACAGTATATATATATATTTATTTTTTATTTTTTTTTAAAGGCTGCCAACTGGCTCAACAAATACCGTGCAGCAGCATCAATAAATATGGATACAGTCTAGATCTTACTTCATGTGGTTGTAACAGTGGTTAAGGATTGTGTGGTAGAGCAGGTTAAACATGGTGAGTGCATCTCAGGTAAAAAACTATGCTTTTAAACAAACATTTACTTTACTATGTTGTCAATTTCAAACGGATATGTTTTGAATTAGGTCAGTGTTTTTCAACCTAGAGGTCATGACCCCATGTGGGGTCACCTGGAATGTCTAAATAAGATGACTGATTAAAATTATATACTGTGTATCTGTATTCTAAATATTTTTGAATTAAATACACTTATTGGAACTAGTTATTTTATCTATAATGAAATATACTATATTCTTATAATGATAAATATGAACTATTTAATGAGCTACTTAATCTAAAATGATGTGTATAATCTTTATACCAGAAATAGATGCCTATCTTTTAAATAGCTCTTAATATAACAGTATAATCCTTGCACAATGATACATATATCAGTATTATGAAATAGATACCTATCCTTTAAACACCTCTTAACAATATATTTAATGCTTAATATTAATATTTAATTATTATTCTTTACCACACCCAATCTCAAACAAGTATTCTATACTTTCACTTTCTAAAATATCAATTATATGCAGCATAAAAATATCTGTGCTGTTGCATTTTGTGCACTAATCTTGGCTACTCTGTATTTGTAACACAGTATAACAAACATTATCAAAAACGAATTCTTGAAAAAAAAAAAATGTCTCCGGGGTCGCCAAAAATTTGTGGTATAAAAATGAGTTCACGACCTGTAAAAGGTTGGGAACCACTGTATTAGGTGCCATTATTGTCAATATAACAACACCAGTCACTGGCCAAATATTCTATGTTAATTACTAAACATACCTGACCAACAATGTAAGTACAAGGAAAAGTAAAGCTAATGGTTAAAATAGCATAATAGTGTTCTGTTTTAAATGCAATAACTCTAAAAAAAATTTAATGATAATTAAAAAAAAGCCATTTATGTTGTATGAGATTATTTGAATGTAGTACAAAATAATCTGAAATTTGGGTAAATTATATACAAAGACATTTGATTAATTGATTAGATAGATATAGAATATGTCAAAAGTGCAAAACTGCTTATACAGATGTAACCAAATAATTACAAGGCACATTGAATAAATGCAAAATTAACAAGTAGGTCATTTTTAAAACTGGCTCAATATGTGGCTTCCCTCCCTCCAGTCATCAACTCACGTGCAGCTGAAGGTGTGACATAAAAAAACCAGAAGGAAGCACAAAGTTTTTGCAATAGGCAAGGCATGTTTATTTGTATGGCGCATTTCATACACAAGGTGATGTCATGTGTTTTACATGATCAAAAAGTGCAACGGAGAACGTTTCAGTTCAAAAATCAATAAGAACAATAAAATCAGCAATAAAAACATCAAAATCCCCCTCTCAGTCATAAGCCGTAGAGAAAAAAAGTGCCTTTAACTTGGATTTAAAACTGTTCTCATTGGATGCTGACTTCAGCTCTGCTGGCAGTTAGTTTCACTTCTTTGCAGCATAACAACTAAAAGCAGCCTCACCATATTTGTTGTGAACTCTGGGCTCCACTATCTGACCTGTGTCCATATACCATCTTGTCATGATTTAGTTGAAGGAAGTTTTCACTCATCCAGCAGTTTACTTTTTCTAAGCTGTCACACAACACCTCAAAGGGACCGTAGTAATCTGGGTTCAGTGATAGATACTGTATAGTTGTGTGTTGTCTGCATAGCTCTGATAATCAACCTTACCATTCTGTAAAATTTCTCCTAAAGGAAGCATGTAAAGGCTAAACAGAAGCGGTCCAAGAACAGAGCCCTGAGGGACCCCACAGGACATTGGTAATCTGTCTAATTCAAAGTTTCCAATGGTTACAAAATAATTTCGGTCCTCCAGGTAGGACTTAAACCATTGTCCTACTTTTCCATTTAGTCCAATCCATGTTTGTCATCTGTGCAACCAAATGTTATGGTCCACAGTGTCATACGCAGCACTTAAATGCAATAGAATAAGAACATACATTATTATTGCTTAAAACCTATTCATTGGTAGCTTTATTTTTTATGAAAACACTGTTGTATATTTGGCAACCTGCATTATAAAACAGCACATGAAGCAAAGATTACATGCAGACTTTCCTTTGTTTAAAATATCTATTGGGTAAATATCACTTTTTCCGCTCATATGTTTTAGCTTTGGATGAAATCACAAATCTAAACAACCTACACAGTAAAAACAGGGAAAAAGAACTTGAACTCGTGATGGAGCTAAACCCTAATCCAATGGAGTTATGACATTTTATAACAGGCGTGTCTCCAAATCAGTTTCTGGGGTTTGGTGGAATCATCTCATGTTTCAAACAGATAAATTGAACCATCTGAGAAATTGTTAACTGGAGCAATGTCCCCTGCTTCAGACACCATTGGGAAATCACTGGATTGTCCTCACCTATGACATGAATGACGGCTTTTGCTGCCACAGCATGAGTTTTAATCAGGCACGATGACTCGGGAGGGACTGAAGTGTGTGGAGAAGAATGCAAAATAAACATTCTGACACGGATGTAACATCTATATGGATCGTAGAGGGTTTGTGAATCATTCAAATACACATACATCTAGATGTTGAAATGGTTACTGTAGCTTTTAGGCAGTTTAATTTATACTTAAAAACACAAAAACAAAACACATAAAGGAGTTATTTTACTCTTTAGTGGCAGCAAAAAAAGAAAAAAAAAAACTATATATATATATATATATATATATATAGTACTTTTATATTTTGTGCCCTATTTGGTGTAATAGTCAAAGTCAACACATTTTGTTGTATTCCTGCTTGCGGTGTCACTTTTTTCCTGTTGTATCTTTTAGTTTTAAAGATTATAGTTTATAATTAAGTTAGACTATTTATTTATTTTTTATCCTATTTATTTATTTAATTATTGTCTGTGAATGAAATCTGATTTGCATCTGTGGTCCAATTTTGTTGTATGTTGTACTTTGTATGATTACGCAATGACAAAGACTTATCTTAGTCACTGAATAGTTTATTATTATTATTATTGTAGAATTAATTAATTCTTCGAATGTGACCAAAATTGATTATTATATTACTGTCACTAATTAAACGCTGCAATGAAACGATATGAGAATTATTGGATAGGAGAATGTTTGCTGTGGCTTAAAAAATATATAATGTTAAAGATGAATGAGAATCTTGATCTTTATTCTTGTTTTATCATAGTTTGTGCATTAGACATCACCAGTGTTGAATTGTATTATTTATATAATACATTTATATTGTTTATATTTATTCCTTTCATGAAAATGCAAACCAACATAGATTCCACATGCACATCAAACAATAGTCAATTTTCCATTTTTATGATCGGAAGAATTCCTTTATTTCTGCCCCTTAACTCAATCAATACATAACGGAGGATCAGACCGACTTTACCCCATCAATCCACTCATTTTTTTTTTTTTTTTTTTTTAACTAATCTCTATTAACCCAAATATCACAAATCAAAATGTACAAATCACCCCATGAGTCAACTTTATAAAGCATATTGGCTGATTTTACTTTTAAAATGATAGTGGCTGGTGTGGTTATCACCTATTGTTACAGCTGTATATATACTTAATTATTTTAATTTGCACAGTGAGAAACAGATTTTTCAATGAGGAAACAATATTTTAATTCTAAAATGTTTTTATATGGATTTGGCATTTTTACATAGGATGAAAATTCAAGCCAAGTTTGTGAATAAGCAAATACATTTAAAGACAAATGTTTGAATCAGAATAACTTTATTTATCAGGGGGAAATTACGTGTTTATTGTTTATTGAAATAGGATCCCAACAAAAATCCCACGAAAATGAACAATAATAACATGAAGTTTAAAACAATGTCCTTCATAAAAGTTATTTAAAAAAAATGAGCAAAATCTTTCACCTATTAAACATCAACTAAAACAGAAGAACATCATTCAACATGGCAGCATGTCGTACTATCATCAGATCTACATTCATACAAATTAATATTTACAAAGTGATTAATATAAAGTCCTTTCTAATTATGGCTTTTTTAACATTATTTTTAAGGCTTAGTGTCATAGCGATTGCAATTATTGTGTCACAGAGGCTCGAGAAATATTACGAATGAAATGAATAAACACTAAACAAAGAAATAAGGGAGAGAAAAGAAAACATGCACTTTTTATAACAGATTGTCAATTAAATAAGGATTAAATACAAGTGCACAAAATATATAATAATAATAATAATAATAATAATGTAGAAATCAAAGCTGTCAGTTTAAAGAATAATTTTGTAGCATTTTTAACAACCATTTTGTAATTTTATTTTATTGTTGGTTTAAAAGACCTTTAATATTTATCATATCATTTTTTTTTTTTTTGCAATAGAATCATGTTGTCCTTTTTTGTGCATGTCTTTGATTTTTGGTTCCCACAGTAGTCCAGTGTCCGAGTTTAACCTGAAATTTCCACTTGTAAAGGGTTTACAGTGGTGAATGTGTGACAGAATGCTACAGGATTCAGATGTCACAGCACAGACAGCCATGACAGCGAATAGCTTAGCCCCGCTAAGTCTGCAAGGGGACAAAGAGAGGTGAGATAAAAGAGGCTAAAAAAGAATCCGTGTGAAGCTTAAGCCTCTGAAAGTGATGCCCTTATAACCGTTGGTCTGTCCCACACAATCTGCCTGAGTCAGACACCATGGCAAGCACCTTACAGCTACTGTTGCGTTCAACTGTTAAAGGTTGAATCAAAGACTTGTGCAGGCAATGCAGGATTGATGCCACGCCACTCAGGCCTGTTCTGCTCAATAAGCCTGAAATGTAACAACGTGTTTCATGTTGACATTCCTGCAAAAAAGCAGAGTTTGGACATAAAAAAGTCATCATGACGCCAACAAAAACAAACAGAGCCTTTTTCAGCATGATGATGGTTTGGATTTAAGCTCTAACTTCACATTTATTTTTAATTCAGAATATTAGTTTGACACCGACAGCATTTATATTTTACATTAAATGTACGCCATTCATTTTGTTTTTTTCCCTCTATGAATTACATTTTTTTAGAGCAAACTTTAAACCAGTGTTTTTCAACCCTGGGTTCGTGACCCCATGTGGGGTCGCCTGAAATGTCTACTGATTGATAAAAAAAAAAAAAAAAATGATAATACTGATTACTATACTTTATAATTCTTTAAGCTATTATTTTGTTTTAAATTAAAACACCACACACAATCTTAAACAACAATATTCTATAGTTTTACTACTTTTTACTAGTTTTACAGTATAGAAATATTCGAGCTTTGATTCCAGGCAAGCCATTGCACGAGAGAATCATGTAAATAATTATAAATTTGTTTTTAATACAATATTTAGTTTTAGATTTCTTCTGGAATTTGGATTTGCAATTTTTAAAATCTGAGCCTCAGCCTGTTTGCATTTTAATTGTTTTCATTTTATCATCGTGCTTTAGAACAGAGGTGGGCAACGTTTATCAGAGCGGGGGCCACAAAAATATGCTTGTTTGGAAGGGCCACATTAATGTTAATACTGTATTATCAAAATAATGACTGATCTGAGCATTAAATCAGGAAACAACAATGGATTTGTCAAGTAATTTTGTGTTTTTCTGTCATTCTGTGTGTGTTTGTTTATTATGTGCATTCCTGTAAAAGTGGTCTCTTTTGGAGTCATATTGTGTATTTGTTGTTCTTTTGTAGGGGTTTTTTGGACTCATTTTTTGTGTTTCTGTTGTGGTTTTGTGTTTTTATACTGTGGGTTTGCTGAGTCATTGTTTGTGTTATTTTCTTTAATTTTTGTGTACTTTTGTCATTTTCTGTAATTTTGTATGTTTTCTTGGTTATTTTGTGTATTTTTGTTGTTTTTTGGGAGACTTTTGTGTGTTTCTGGAGTATTTTATGCATTCTATGGATTTTTATGTAATGTTGTAATTTTGTTTGTATACTGCTTTGTATAATGTTTTGTGTATTTTAAAATAATTTTGTGCGTTTAATTTGAGAGCCACATTCAGTTAGACCGAGGGAAGCCAATTGCATATGTCTGCTTTAGAAAATAGCTTAGCAATAGCACAATATTTGTCTTTGGATATGTGACGGATACCTTCTGGTAACTTTGTTCCTCCAGTTGCAGCTGAGCTCGCTCATATGCAACAACGATCTACTTTTAACTAAGAACTATTTGAATTATAAAGCACTGACGCCTGCATGCATGTTTACCAAAGAGCATAGACATGTATTATTTCATAATAAGGATTAGTCATGTATTTCTTCTTCATAGGTCACCCATATCTTCTATGTTCTCGTCTGTTTACGTATTCCATGCATTGGAGGCCACATGTAGGACTTGTTCATCCATGCGCTGATAGACGCCCTGGCATGAGTTTCTATTCCTTTGGGACAACTAACCATCTATTGAAAGAATATTCATCTTGCTTGTCACTATTCTTGCTGTTTTATGCACTGTATTTTGCCCCACGCTATCTCACATGAGATGAGTGCCAGGAATAGAAGCTTGACTAAATTATTAATGCTACTCCACTTTGTATTTAGTTGGCAAACCAGCTCAATAATGTTACTTGCTATTTTGATAGCCTTGACCGCAGTGGAAAAAAGGGATCGATTTGATCGAAACAAAGATAGCCTAAATAATTTGGTGACTTAACAGAAAATCCAACTTTGCCACAAACTCAAATTTGGTTTCTTTTAAAAATATTTTTTTAAAGTAACAATTAGACATTTTACCAATGTCTAAATGTGGTAACAATTAAATGATGATAAACAATGATTTGAAATTATTTTTGTACATATTAATACAACAGTATCAGTTATTCATGATTGCCATGTATGTCTGATATATATATTGTTATCGTGATAAAATGGATCAAATCTAAAATGTTGGTCATATCAAAAGCAAAGCTGTAAAACTTAAACATGTCAACCTCAGTGATTACCTGTACCCCAATCAGCAAAAATCTGTATTTTCTGTGTAAAATTTAAAATAACATAGATGACAAAATAGACATAAAATAGATATTTTTATCTATATAAGCCGGATCGATATATTGATCAATTTCATTGTTTTCCTAGTATTTTATGGAATATCTTCACTGATATTACTTTGGTTTACAATTGCTAGTTGTGTTTCTCTAAATTACAACTATTTAAAAAAAAAAAAAAGGCATAACGTATCATATTGTGAGCTGGTTTTAATGGCATTGTTGTTTAAAATGACTTTGATGATTGGAAAATCTGTATTAATTTACCAGCATCATATTTACTCACTGGAAAGGTCAAGAATCCATTCTAAACCAAACTTGCTTTTAAAATCTGTTTTTTTTTTTTTTTTTTTTTTTTTTTTTTTCTTAATCTTTTATTGATCTGGGAGGCGTTCTGTGACATGGTGGGAGAAAATGTTGGGGATGCATCTAATTTTGGGCCGTTTAATTATGCATTAAATATTTCTAAAAATACTTAAAATCACAACAAATATGACAAAAAAAAAAAAAAAAAAAAACTCACAAAACAACTACAAAAACACACATTGACAATAAAGATGCACAAAATTATAACACTATCTGTCATTTGCATAAATAAGGTGTCATGAAAGCTGCCGTTAAATGCTGTTTGCTAAATTTTGACACCTTTGGAGCTATGGAGGCATTTTTTGGGTCAGATGTGTGATCTAGTGAGGTTAGATAGGGTTAGGGGTTAGTGTAACAAACAGCCTTCATGACACCTTATTCATACTAATGACAGATGTCATGTCAAAATAATGACAGCGTAATGTCAGCCTTTATGTATTAAAAACTTCAAGAACATGTTACCAAAAAAAAAAAAAAACATACAAATTAAGAGACAAATATACTGACAACAAAAACACAGTTAATCCAAACATAGTTTGGATTAACTGTTTCCTGTAATGCTTATTTTGGTCATCATTCTAAATGCTGACTCTAATGTTTGATGATGTGGCCCTCAGATCAGAAAATCGTATTCTTGTGGCTCCCGCTATGTAAAAAGTTTTATTTCTGCTGTAGAACAATAATCGTGAAATCAAACAAAGTGCTGCTGCAGGGACAGTAATTACAAGTAGAAATGTGCTGATAAGGGAGTGAAATCCTTTGAGTGAGAATCTGAAAAAGCCAAACATAAATGAAAGGAATGGTAAGAAGACTTTTTTCCCCCTGCGTGCAGGTATAGTTGTAGAAACTCTTGCTGCTTACACTAGTGAAGTAACCCATCTAATGTGTTTTTTTTGTCCTTGTTTTTATCACAACGTATCCATGCCGACCGTGATGCCTTGGAGTCGGTGAGTTTGCGGATGATGTAAGTGTTCACTCCACTGCTCTTATACCAGTTTGTCAGTTTGAAACGGGCCCCGGGCAAATAACATGCTTTTTATAACGCTGCGGTATGGTAAACTGAGCCCTGAAGGGCAGCGGAAAATAAGTGTGTGCATAATTTTGTTTGCTTCAGAGTGTACCCTAAAATGCTTTGCTGTTCATCCTCCCTCGTGTGACTGTGCCTTTTATATCGCTTCACTGACTCTGTAGGACGTCAACAACTCTGACGCTCACTAAAAATAAAGCCATTAAAGCATGCATACAAACAAAGAAAAACAAAGTACATACAGTTATATTTACTATGTTTTAAGTTTGCATTGTATTCTTATGCATCTTAATAAAAGTACTGATTAGGTATTTGTGTCAGTGTTCCACTATGCTACATAATATTACCAGGAAGTATTTCTCCTGTATTTTTCTTTTCTTTTAAAAAAACATTAGAATTGACGACCTGAATAAAATAAGCTGTTACATACAGTAGATATCCTTCGTTTAATACCCATTCATCTCCATTATCGAACCTTGGAGCTACACTGAATCCACGCAGGTAGTTTATTAGGTAGAGTGCTGATACTCAAGCAGTATACTGCAGTGGTTCTCAAACTTTTCAACACTCGTCCCCCAAAACAAAGCTGCCACAGACCGGGGACCCCCACTGGTTGATGTAAAGAGCAATTAAATAAAACCAATCTTATAATCCAAAGCCAAAATAAACGATCAGGTTATTTTAATCATGACCACAATTAAAATTTGATTAATTGTGCAGCCCTAGTTCCAGCAGAAGTCTCCATCGCAGCGTTAGGTTTAACCGTTACACGGCAAAGCAAGAGGAAAAAGTAAGACAGACGTAGAGAAGCAACACAATAAAGTAAGGATCACATGGTTTCAGACTCAATGGGAATCGGACGTTATCTCCCGATCAAGACTCGGTTATGAATGTATATTTATAATCATTATAGAGGTGGGCGGTATAATGGTTCATACCAAATACAGCCGTATCGGTATACTGATTATACAACGCTCAGAACGCTACGCTGTGCCGCGTCAGATCGGAGCCTTTTCAATGTTGCGCTCCTTGGTTTATGAGGAGCGATCACACACGGGACTCTGAGCCTGACAGCTGACGTAACTGACACACACACACACACACACACACACACACAAATCAGCCAGTTTATGATAGAAAGAAACAATAAACAGCATAAAGTTGCCAAATAACCACGTTATGTTGGTTTAGAAGTGATCGTGTTTGGACTCAGAGTCCGATGTTGTTGAGGCGATGGTGCACGGGGAGCGGACGGAGCAGTTATCAGTCTGGATCCAGTAAAAAGTAACCATAAAAATCTGTAAATAGACTAATATGCAGACATGGAGCAGTGAGGAGGAGACTTAATGTAGAGATGGAAACTTGTCCGTTGAAATTGATCAGAATACAGCAGCCCGCCTATACTTGCCCGTTCTGACTGGCTGAGTCTTTTGAAGGGCACCCTCAAACCTTGGAATGTGACCAATATAATGGTGCGTTCAATATCCCGGAAAATACGGTACTTGTGTGTGAGGAGCGGCTATCAGCCTCTTACTGTCCTTACAGCAGCCAGTGATACGTGCTTTAATGTCAGAGTCTCTAAAACATCAGAAAACTCTCCAATAACACCAGATAACGTCCCTACATTTGTCACTAGTCTCTGTTGAGAAGAAAAAGCCCAATAAGAGCTCCACAGCTGGAGTGCTCACCAGGATACTGGTAAGAGACGATAGGATTCAAAACAGGGAGGGGAGAGTTTTTATACAAGTCTCACAATTCTACAAACTGCAGCTTTAATGCGAATCATTGTGAAAAATACATGCCGAGTAATGTTTTGTGTGACACCAGGTACACGAAGCAGAGTCCGCGTGGTCGTAAAATGTGAGCTTTGCACTCACTGGCCTTGTGGACTCCGAGAACGTCCCTATGACTGGATGCTCAGCTGGGAGAGTAGAGCAGCATGTAATCCACCAAGGTAACCATGGAGATATACTGGTCAATCATCACCAAACATAGTGAGTTTCAATGAGTGTTCCAGTGAGTCAGAAAGATAATCAAAAAATTATGTTTATTAGGATTTCCTAGAAATCTGACCGACGTTTGCAACAAAACCCAGAGTAACGACCAATAAGTGGATGAGGTCAATATCTGTGTTTTATTTATTTTCTACCAAACACCGTTCCAAGTTTTATTTAACTGGCAAATGATGTGCATGACAAATTGTGAATGTGGTTATTTTTGGCAAAAAAAAAAATCATGAATAATGATGAAAAGGGGTTAAAAGTGACATTATTGAGTCAACATATGTGACATTAGGTGGGAAAAGTGGTGGAAAGGTTTTACAAGTGCCGAAAATGTGTTGAAAGTGGAAAAAAATGTGCAGAAAAGGCATTGAAATTTGATGGAGAAGTAGCTGAAAGTGGAGTAATGTTGCAAAATCGCATTAAAAGGAGCAAAGATATGGCAATAAAAGTGATGAAAATAGGTTTGAATATGGCAAGTTTGGTGTAGTTGCAGAAAATGGGTAAATAGGCTCAAAATGTTCACTAAATATCTGTGGTTTCTTGAAGGCATCTGGCGACCCCCTCCAAGTGTCTTGCGACCCCAAGGTTGAGAACCCTTTTTTTTACTGTACAACTCATTCCTATCATAATCATGAGCTTTATCCTAAACGAGGACAAAACATTTCAATTTGTTGCCAGTTTTGTTAGAAATTGTTGGCTGACTGAAAAAGCTCCATGAATTCTTAAAATATAGACTTGTGCTAAACACTGTCTAATTATTATTGTCATCAGTCGGCTCCGTCTGTTTTTTTTTTTTTTTTTTTTGGAACCAGATGGGTTTTGTCCTTTTTGTTAACACAAAGATTGTTTACACAATGTTTATTGCTTTTAGGTCTGCATGTATTTTACCAGTTAAATGATAAATAACTAACAAATAATCAATGATATGTGAACTAAAGGAAGGACCCCAATGAAAAAGTCAGATTTTCTTTTCTTAGCAATGTTTTACAAATTACAACCACAGGTTACAACATGCTTTAAAAACACATTTGATGGCACACAATACCTTTCTAATATATATATATATATATATATATATATATATATATTTTTTTTTTTTGCATTGCACAAGGTGTTCATGTTTTAATAATATTAGGGCCTGAGTGTCTGACAGTTCTAGAAAGGTTTATGCTTGTTTCTTGTTGGATTCTCATAACAGCATCATAGCATATACTGTACAGTGTGATGTTTTTAAGGTTGATGCGTAATTATCCATGCTTTTATTTCCCTTGGAAAAACCTTTGTAGCTCATAAAACTGCCCACGGGTTAGGTTGGTATAGAGTAGTTGTGGAACGACGTTGCACATTTTCTCTTAAGTGAAACATATCGGAATACGAATACAAACTAATGTAAATCCTCATTGAATATTTTCATTGGCCACTTTGATCTTTCTGGAGTGGTCATCCATATCAAGTGCTATGCTCCTGTTCTAGCTTTAGTTGCTACCATATATTAAGGGTGTAAGAAAAAAAGAGATTCTGCGATATATTGTGATATTTCACGGCGCGATTATCGTATCCAAAATATTTCCATATCAATTTTTTAAATCTTGTTATAAATCATTTAATTGCACTAACACATGCATAGCACTTAACCACCTGTTCACTAGGTGTCAGTGAATCACATCAGATTTTGTTAAATACTTCACTCCTCAATGCATTTAAGCTGGAAGTTGTATGCACTTTATTATCATAAAACATACTCGGCACTTTTACGTGTGTATGTGGTTACTTTTAACAAACTTAACAGAATCAGAATTTGTTGTAGAAGCAAAAGTTTAACTTTTTTGAAAAATTTGTACTAAATTAGTTTACCATTTACATGTCTTCACAAATTAAAAAAAAAAAATTCGAAATTGTATTCCATACCATTTTGTACTCTTAAAGGTGAAATTTATAATTGCTGATATTGCGATATATATTGTATAGAGATATATCAAGCGCTATCATATTGTGTCTTAAAAATTGTGAATCATATTGTATCGTCAAATTCATGGCGATGCACACCCCTACTATATACAGTATATGCACAATAGCACAGCAGTGAAAGCTTCTACCAATGTTTTTGTTCTTGCCCGACATTCCAGAAAATCCACGATTCTGTTGTTTTTCATTGTTGACCTTGGTTTAACGTCAAAACTTTGTATCCAATTTCTTCAGAATGGGAATAAGAATGGTCTTTTTCACTTCAGTCCAAATTGCAATTTCCCATCTTCAATAACAGAAGCATGAACAAACCAAAGCACTGTATTGATACTGTTCATTTTTAAGTCCGTCAGAGTAAAGGACGTCACTTGAGCTGAAATAATGTGACCTTACACACCTGTCAAACTGAGCTCCAGATACAATGAATAGAAGGGATCGAGAGGCTTGAAACTGAGTCTGTGGAAGCAGACTAATTACCCTCAAACATAGATAAGGATTACATTCTTCATTTTCTGGAGGCTGTGCATAAAGGTCTATTAACTTCTCATTATGACCTCAATAAGGGGAAGATTTTAGATTTTTTGTGAAGGAAACCATATTAAATTGGCATAGAACTAGACTACAGTACATTTACTATCTGTGTTTACATTGGTGGAACAGGAAGTAACTTGAGCGCTTTGTCATCCAATGAGACAATGGCTGTGTTAGAAATGGCATACTCCGTGCTATACACTACAAACTCAATGCATATATACTGTCTACTATTTACTATTTGTATGGGTAGAATGATGAGTGTTCTCACTGAAGTATACTTCCCAGTTTCCCAAGATGCATTTCAAACCTAACCTGGCAAAAGCCAGATTGTTGTGTAGCCCCCCCTCTAACTGGAGTTCTCACATTGATCTGGGTCTCTGTCTGGCGAATCCTTTTGGAACCAGGGAGGAACATGAACAGAATGCTTGAAGCTGATTGGGCGACGCGCCTGTCCACCATGATTTGTTTTAGCCAATCAGACGGTAATAAATTTTGATGTCGTCTAAGCACATGCGTCTTTACCGTCCAAAACTGCACAAAGCTCCTCTGGCTGTTGCTCATTCAAAAAGGAAATGCTGGATTCTTCTAAAACTGAGTTTATAGCAGCTTCCACACATTCATTGTCCTGCGTCGTCATCTTTCTGTTTTGATTCAGAGCTATGCTAATAGTGGTAGCCGAGCTAGCTCCTTTTTCCGAAACTGCGCATGCGCCATGTGGTCATTTGATGCGTAAAACTCACGGAAACACATTTCATGCCAACAATTCAGAGATTTTCGGCGACCCTTCATTGTGTTACTGACAAAATTTCCGGTTAACTTCAAAACAAGAGCCCTATTCACTAAAGGGTTAAAAACTAATGAAAGACAAGAAGAGATGCTTTTGTTTTGAAAAGGGGATGTTTGATTTTTATCTTGAAGTCGGTCCCAGGATAATTTTATGTTCCTCTCGCAATACATCATGGGCAGTGTTGGGAACGTTACTTTAAAAAAGTAATTAGTTATAATTACTCACTACTTGATCCAAAAAGTAACTGAGTTAGTAATTGAATAACTATAATGAAAGTAACTCATTATCAAGGAAATTTGTGTTACTGTTAAAAAAAAGTTGCTATATGTCAAAGAATTCAGATTTTTTTTAGATGCGTGTGTCGTTGTGAGGTGCTTCATTAAATTTGAGCTGCTTACAACGGATGTCGACAAAGTCTTCACTCCTGGATATAATGAACACTTCACATGTACGTTCTTGTCTTTGACCACAATTAATTTAAAGTAGTGTTTGTATCGCCACCTTAAAAATGACAACTTATCATCGTACTGCTCCACGCTCGCCATCTCTGCTGATTCATCAAATCTGTAGTGGTTGTGGCGCGTGTGCTGGCACATGTGTAAAAACACGGGCTCTGATTGGCTACCATGAAACATCACGCCGCCTTAGCCAATCATAATCGCTCACCTTGTTTTTAACCCACCTCCTCAGTACAGCTGCGTATGAAGCCAGGGGTGCTTTCTGATAACAGTTTATTCAATCAATGCATGTAACGCACCACATTTAACGTTCAGTAACAATAACGGCATAAAAGGCAATTAGTTAGATTACCCCGTTACAGAAAAAAAAACGCCGTTTCCTAACGCCGTTATTTTAAACGCCGTTATTCCAAACACTGATCATGGGACAGTTGAGTATGTCCTGATATAGTATACGGTTGGGCATTTCTCGCATACTCAATCTTTCCATACTATCCAATGTGAGCTCACTACATACTCATTTTGACATCAAACTTAGTATGAGTAGTACGTTAGTATGACATTTTGATCACAGCCTATACTTTATCTCTGAATCTAAAACTGAATAAAGCTTGATCTGCCAATGGCTTAAATGACACATACTGTACAGCAGACATGGGCAACTGGCGGCCCGGGAGCCACATGCAGCCCTCGCTCTAATTTTGAGCGGCCCTTGAAGTAAACACACGAAATTTAAGTTTAAAAACACATACACAATTACAGAAACTAGTCAACATAAATACACAAAATGACTCAATTTTACTATCAAGTAAAATGAGAGGAAAATATTTTCTAAATGACACCAAAAACACAAATAAAATAACAGTAGAAACATGAATAAAACGACAGTAAAAACACAAGACAACAGAAAAAAAAATGAGAAATAAATTACACAAAAAATGAAACAAATCAATAAATTACATAAAAAACACGTGAAATGACAACACAAACGTATTATTATTCCCTGTATTAATGCTCAGATTGGTCATTATTCCAAATACTGACATGAATGTTGATAATGTGGCCCTCGGATAAGACGATCACCTTTTTGTCACCCCGCCGTGATAAAAATTGTCCACCTCTGCTGTATAGTATGTTTGTTAAGCCACCGTTCACGCACTTCGCAAACTAATTTCTGATGTCGTGACTAATTAGACTTCTCCTCAGGCTGTTGTTGTAAGTAGTAATCTCAGAATCCAAGTCTATTATAGTAGGAATACCAGAGTGATGGATGTCAGTTGTGTTGCTGTAACAGCTGTACTAAAACTAACAAGACTTTGAGGGAAACGTCAGTCACGCTCAGGTCGTCACTGACACACAAAGACTTGACAGAGCAGTGGCGATGGTAAGATTATGATGGGTGCAGTGTAACCGTAGCGACGGGATCTAAAAACAAAGAACACTGTGAAAAAGCACAGTCATAATCATTGAAACAAAAAAACTATTACTGTTAGTATCAATCATAATTGTTTGAGAAAACAAAAAAATACAACATATTTCGTCACATTCTTTCTTTGTAAATTGTCACGGCGAAGAATTTTAGCGCTTTAGCTGCCAAACTGCCAACAATACTATATGATGGAACATGGTATAAATATGATATTGGTCTGTGGAACAAGACATCCAGGTTCTATATTAGCAGGTTGCTAACACTAGCACACACCCTTTAATTGTCCAGTCAAATAACATGAAATCACTCATTCCTTTCCAAAGGTTATGATGTCATTGAGTTAAAAATTAAAACACAATGAAGCAATAACTTTGTTATTCTGTACTTTAGGATCCAGATGTCTGCACTTCTGTATGTGAAAGGCTTAAATTGTACCCGTACTAGTCATGTTTACAACATAAACTGTGTTTTTTGTATTTCCAGTAACACAAGATGGATGTGCATATCCATAAAAAAACAACATTGACAATACTTTTCTGAACAATTTCATTTCCTGTAATACGACATTTGGCTCCTACTTTCTTATTTTTTTTGATTTTCGTCCTATTTACCTTTTTGCAGTGCTTGTCTTTCATTTTCTCTAATATTGTTTTCATTTTTTGCTGCTGACAAGTAACGTAAGTATGGTGGGCTTGGGGGGGGGGCGGGATGTTAATTTTGTTGACCAAAATTATGCATCATAATTTTTGTCAACTACATTTAAGTGACAATAACTAGTCACATGTCACCAAAAACTATATCAATAAATATTAAATAACTTTGTCAACCATAAATTTGTCACCTGGAACAAAATCAGATGTCATGTGATCTTGGGCATTGATGTTTACAAACAATAAAAGCGTTTCATATCAGGTTGATCAATGGTCAGTCGACTACATCTGTTATGAGCATGCGCACTACCGGAAAATGCATTTATGCTACTTCCGCTTTGCTTTTTTCTACTTCCGCCGTGCTGAGATAATAAAATAATTTCAAAGCTAAGGTTCAACACTAACGTTTTTTAATTTATTCTATGCAGTTTTTAGGATTATATGTGTTGAGTTTGTATTAAAAACGTGTTTTATGATTTATTCAATGCAGGTTTTATTATTATTATTACTTGTATTCTGTTTGGATAAAAATAAAGCACATGATTATTCTAAAACTCCATACGAAAATAAATAATTTATTTGATTATAATATACATTGCAATAAAAAACACTTCGAAAAGGTTCTGATGCTGGGAGACGGTGTAATGAAGCGTGTGGGTTACTACATCCAACAACCCAACATTTTGACTTATCCTCTCGTAACTTCGGCATCCTTGAGTTTGGACTACAAAATAAAAGCGAGAAATAAAAATGGCGGATTGCTCGAAGTGTTGGGCCTGGAGTCGATGTCTTAATTTGGCAGTTCCGCTGACATTATTGTTCAAAAAACGTAATAGAGAATCGAAAAATCGAAACAGATTAAAAAATATGACCAAAACAGAAAATAAAGATATCAACGGAGCACCTGAAGAGACTAATTTGAACTTTTCTGTACTTCTAAACACTCTAAATATACAACAAAATGCATTTAAGGGCTAAAAAAGTGGATTTAGCATTATATGTCCCTTTTAAGTTTTGAAACTTCGTTAAAATTGATATATATTTTTTGTCATTTGTCATGATGAATGTTATCACTAAGTGACCTTTATATAAAAGACTTTCAGTTCAGTTCATGTCTGAGGCACCATATACCTCTATATCATGTACACATCTAAAAGATCTCATGAAATATTGATCGGACATGCCTACATTCTTCTATATAGGCGGCAGCACTGATGCCGTGACAAAACCAAACCATCTCATGTTTATCTTTATTACATGCAGGAGGACGACAATCACTCATTGGCGACTCAATTACAAAAAGACAACAAAGGAGACGTGCCATCGGTTTTGTCTGGATCCCACACAGCGATCTTATTTGCTGCTTGTAAATTGAATTAGGGGACAGAAATGGGAGCAGGTAAAAGACACACACAGGAGGATCCATGGCTCGTCACAACTAATTGTGTCTCCGAGTGGCACAAAGGTTTGAATAGAACGCGCGTGGCTGTAATCAGAGGCCTGTGTGCTTGTTCATCAGCCCAGAACCTTTCTGCACCATTGGCTCGGCCTGTTTGAGCCTGTGACAACAGTGGGGACTTTGCTACATTGATTGCAGCGTCAACCTTAAAGCAGTAAATTACAGAAAGCGTTCAGGACATTTTACTGCACAGAGCAGCCCCGTTGTTCAGCTGCAATCAGCATTGGAATAATAACTTTGGTAATATTTAAAATTTTGGTTTTAATAAAAATATGAAATTTCAATTAAGACTTTTCAAAGAAAAAAAGGTTGACAATAATGACCAATCCGAACATTATCACAGAAAACATCAAAGGGTTTTGTGTTTTTATCATTTTCTATATTTCACTGTTATCTTTTTGTATTTTTTTTTTCTAACTTTCTTCTATGTTTCTGGAGTTATTTTGTGTTGTTGTGTGTGTTTCTTTTCTGATTTTTCTATGTACTTTAGTTGTGATTTTGCAGTCATTTTAGTGGGTGTTTTAAGTGGATTTTGTATCTTTTTGGTACAATTTTGTGCCTTGATTTTTCATTTTGTGAATATTTTGTTTATTTTTTTCTCATTTTTTTTGTTTTTGCTGCTGTTTTGTGTATTTCTTTTTTGTTATTTCCCTGTAATTTCATAATTTTCTACATTTTGTGTGTCTTTGGAGTCAGTTTGTGCATTTTTTTTTTGTGATTTTGTTTTTGGAAAGATTTTTGTGTTTTGTTGTTTTGTAGATTTTTCTCATTTTGTGTTTTTTTTTTTTTTTTGTGGTTTTTTATATTCTTCTCTCAGTTTTTAAGTTCATTTTTTGTCTTTTTTGGTTTTATTTTGTGCCTTTCTTTGAGGGTGCACAAAATTAGACCAAGGGCCACCAACTAATAGCTTTTTAATGTTTTAACAAAATACAGTGGCTTTACAAGTGCATCACTGTGCCTAAAACTTGATGATCTTCATCTATTTTCTTTTACGTATAGATTTGTAAAGGGATGATGAACCCACTATATTGTGGTATTGTGGGTTCATCTGTTCACAAAGTTTGAAAGAGTTGGAAGTGGTTTTGTGTTCCTTTTGACTATAAAAATCTATTCTGTAGAAGATCTCTGCGAGCACCTCTGCTTAGTGCTGACTTTTAGTTTTGCCCTTTGATCTTTTCGAGGCCGACTGCTCTGAGATGCTCACTTGCATCAGTGTAATTGGCTGAAAGGTTGATGTCACGGGTTTCGTGGGGGTGCGCATACATATTTAGAAGACAAGCTTGTCATGGTGTGCAAACCGGTCTTTGCAATCATTATTTTTCTGCAGGCTCCATCCATATATTCATTTCCTTTGGGGTTTACAAATGTAGTCTACCTGCTTTAGATGTACAGTATTTGCAGACACTGCGAAGATGATGGATAATGCAAAGTACATGTATTGTATTAAGATTATTATTTTTTAAATCTCGCTTAATTGATTTTCTTGTTAATAAGGTGAAGTTCTTTAAATACAGTTCAGGTTTGCTGAACTTCAACCTGATGCTAGATGAAATATTTCTCAATATATCGACATAATACAGTATTGTAGCCCCAAAGTTTGAATATAAATGTTGTTTTTTTTAGCAAGAAATGCATCTCCGTTACTTTACGGAAAATTCCCATCCCCAATCATACACTTCTGTTAAATTAATGTGTATTATCACATTTGTTGCTGGATTAATTACATAATTTATTGGGAAAGAAAACATTCCTTGAATGTGGAATCTCACATCCCTCAGACCTCTCTGTGCCTACAAAACCGAACACTGTTGGCATTTAATTCAACATAGGAGAACAGTGTAGCACAGAAAACTAACAGTGTGGGTCACCTCTGAGTAACGCCGTATCCCCAGTGGCAGTCTGCTCTTCAATGTGTGTAAAGTTCAGGTTTATTTCCATATATAAATAATAGAAATTCTGTATATGTGCTGTAATCAAATGGGACCTTAGCTTTAGTTCCCAAAAGTGTAGTTTGTTGGTTTCAACTTTGAAATTGAAGTAGAATAAGGACACTTCCCCACAAACACATTTTAAATTTATTTAAATGTCTTCATTTATTTTACGGTTTCATTCTTGTCTTTTTGATGTATTTTACAGAATGGGAAAAAGGAAGTCTGAAGAAAACAAGACATATTCATAATGACCCTCATTCACATGTGAAATTGCCACAACACTCCCACACTCAAATAAAATGCAATTACTTTTCTATATTTCCAACCCTATATTACCTAATGCTTTAACACAAGCCCTTTATGGATTCATATAATTACTAAAATATTCCTGCTAATCACAATATTCAAGTTGTTCCTTAAATCAGATTTCAGCAAATGGCAAAGCACCACTGTATTAATTTTTTTTAATATTTATTTTATTTCATTTAATATTAATTTTTTTTTATTTATTTAATTCATCTTTATTTTTGGTTTTATTATTTTATTTGATGTAATTATATGTTACGTTATTTTATTATGTTTTATGTTTATTAGCCAAAGTATGGATTGCAAAACCTATTTTACTGTTGTTAATACTATGAATTTTACTGTTATCTTTTAAAAACAATGCATACAACAGTGAAACAATTTTAAGATGTTTTACAAAAAAAATATTGAATATATCATTCATTATATTATATATCAGTTTATTGTGAAATAGTTAGAATACCATTAATTAAAGTGCAATAGAAATATCGACTACAACTGTGGACAATGTGGAGTGGGCAGCAAACCATTACATACACAGCCATGACACTAAGAAAGCTTGTATATTCCCTTAATGCTCCAACACTGGCAGCTTATCTATTTTACAACAGCACAGTGAGAACTACTGCTTCATAGTGAGGAGACTCTGGGGTTGATTCCCCAGAACTGGACCTCACAACATTTCTTTATAAAGTATAAATATTGACCTTGTACTGTTGCTTCTCCAGTTTTCACCCATTACTAAACAATCATGGTAGAGACTCAGTCATGGATGGTTAAATGTGACAGCAACACTGTATAATGTCAGTGTCAAACTTGTTGTTCTACCATAAAAAGCATCTTTACTTTTTAAATATAATAGGAATATGACACTGATGGATGGATGGCAGTCAAGCTGAAGTTGATTCAATTTAGCGTGTCCTTAAACATCAAAAAAAAAATGTAATGAATGTTAACATTTATCTTATTTTGAAAATATTAGATTTATTTTTTTCTAAAAGTGGGATGATATATTATGTGAAAATTGCAATTATGTGTGCCAAATTTCATGCGTGTAGACACATTTGCAAAATTCTTCTCCTAACACGGGTTCTCAACCTTGGGGTCAGGACCCCATTTGGGGTTGTGAGACACTGGGAGGGGGTTGCCAAATGCCTTTAAGAAACCTTCAGAATATTTTTTGAACAATTTGAGCCCAATTTTTCTTTTTCATCCTTTTTTTTCTTTTTTTTTACATTTTTCTGCAACTACACCAAACTTGCCATATTTTAACCTATTTTTCGGACTTTTTTCTTGCCATATTTTTGCTCCTTTTTATGTATTTTTGCTACATTTCTCCCATTTCTGCCACATCGCTATCAAATTTTAATGTTTTTTCTGCTCATTTTTTGCCACTTTTAAGACATTTTCAGCACTTATAAACCCTTTCCACTACTTTTCCACCTAATGTTGCATATGTTGAACCATTATTGTCACTTTCTTCCTGTTTTCACCATATTTCATGCTTATTTTTGCCAATTTAACCACATTCTTGGTTTGTCATGCCCATTATTTGCCTGTTCAAACTAATTGTTTCTACTTTTTTCACCACCTTTTTCACCATTTTTGGTCACTTTTAACCAAAAAGTTTGCATTGAACATGTATTTAGTCTTGTGCTACTTCAGGTGTTAAAAAAAAAGCAGATGGCTTCTCTATTTACTTTGTTTTCCAGCACTCATTTGCGCACACTATTTCCATCTCTGTCATCATGGTAGATCATATACAGCTCAATAGTCACTATATATGAATATGAGAACGGAAAATCACTTTGAATTAAAAATAAAATGCATATTTCAGACACCCGAGGCTTTTCCTCTTTGCAAAAGTCTGCATTTATGTTGAAATGAATAATCAATACCATCAATTACTAGCTCATTCCATGTAATCTGAGTCATTTTTTTTAATTTGTAGATAACCATTAAACATTAGGTTTGTGTTAAATTGCTCAATACCATTGGATGCACTTACCACCAGCTCAATTTATGGATGTGTATGATTAATTGTTCTCCCAAACTGTGAATTTTAATCTCGCAGCTGAACATATGGTAGACATTGAGCTGTTAATAACAATCATTTGTTTCTGTCTTCTTAGTGGTGCTTTTTCAAAAAATTCATGGAATGTATAAATTTATTCGTAATTTGAAGGCAATGGGCTGTGGAATTCATGGAGAGGAATTGCAATTCCTCAGAAGCTGTGGAACAAGGTCACAAAGATGCTTATTTATTTAAAATGTAGCGTTATAGCATTATGTTCTTAAATGGTATTCCTTAAAGAGCAGATTTATTTGACTTTGTGACATAATTGTTTGTGTTTATGTCACCATGTTGGGCTTCTGGTCAACACAGATTACGGTGATCATAGTGTTTACTCACTGAATGTCACACTAAATGAAAATTTGAAATGCAAACAGGGCTCAATGTGGAAATACTTTCAGCATTTATATTGCATATTCCTGTAACATTTGTATTATAGACAACACCTATTATATTAAATTATAGCCTTTTATTATCAAGTTTGATACAAATAATGTGCATGATGAAACCAAATACCTTTTTTTACTGCGTTAAATGTCTTAAAAACCTACTTTTTGTTTTAGAATTTGACTGAACTCTTTTTTTCTTTTTTTTTTTTTTTTTTTTTTTTTTTTTTTTAAGATTAACCTTATAACTTCAGAATTGTGCAAAGAAAACAAGAAAAATGGGAGGGTTGGACGCATGGAAATAATCCCTTTTAAAAAAAATGATACCTTTATTGAATTTTAATTGTAAACTATATCAAAAGATCATAATACTAGACGTTTAGTCGGATAATTTTTTTTTTTTTTTAAATTCAATCTGAAAAGTACTTAAAATCTGATTTTCTTTTTGAATAAATGAGCATGTTTTGTTTATTGGTGATACCTTTAAAACATTTTATGTTAAATGTGTGTGTATAGTATATATATATATATACATAAATGACTAGAGCGCACACCTTTTCGCAACAACAATAACAAAACCTGTAATTTATTTTTCGCCATCTTTGATCCAAGTAAGGGAGTATTTCACACAGAACAAAAATTTCTCTATTAGTAACTCTTATTGATGTAAACACACCATTTTAGTCCTCAAAAATGAAAGTATGACAACTCAAAAGTTTCAGCTTTTAATAAAAACAAAGAAAAAAATGAATGACGCGTTATTTACACAACTGAAGATTTGCATGTAATTTAATGTGACTTTAACTGTGTGTGTGCAATTATTTGCATATTGATTATATTAAAGCATGTAGCTCATAGTATTTGTCAAATTTGACAGTGGCAATGCCAATTAAAACATGTTTACTGTCTGCTTTTCTCGTAAATTGACAGAACTAGACTCGACAATTAATTTTTGATTTTCGACAATATTGTATGAACAAATAAACTTGAAATAAAGAGGAATAATATTCTATTTAACCATGTTTAAAAAGGAAAAGCTAAATCAGAGTAAAAAAAATCAGAAGGTGTAGTTGCAAATAGTGAAAATAAAGGGTGATTGACGGCATAAAAACATGTTTATGTGCCTGTGGATGAGAGCTCTGTAGGTCAGCCTTTCTCTCATGCTGGTCAGGTTGCACACTCCATTTCCTCACCTGCCAACATGGACAAGCTAAAGACGGGGCTTTCTGATGGGCATTTGACATCGCTCATTCTCACTGACAACAACGATTGAAATTCCGCTTGACGCGTCGTCGTTCCCAGTGGGACTTCCAGTGCAAACCAGTGAGTTTTCCACTGATGTCAGTCTTTCATCGCCCATGAAAGGCGGTTAAATAGTGACAAAAGTTGTCAGATGTTGATTGGTTTTGCATGAAGTAATAGATTACTCTTATTAATGTCATGCTTAGCAGTCATGGCTAAGGGAGCAACTTTGACAGATAGTCTAGAGTTCATTTGCATTGAATAAAATGATTTTATCTGAATCTTCGAATTCCTCAGTGGCAGATCCCTAAAATCATGCTGATCGATGGCTTTAACGTCAAAAGAGCTGGTGGTCGTGCTTTTAGGAGTGAATCATTTCTAATAAATTACTAAAACATAATATTGACAACTTGAGCAAAGGCTAATGCACCATCTTACCTAAAGCTTTATGTATGAATGTGACTTCATAATATGAATGAGGACAATTCTTTAGGGAATGTCTCCAGCTGCACTGACCTGTTCTTGTGAGCGTACAGTAAATATATGCATATAAAGCTCCACTGTGGCTGTAACAGTACCATAACTGGAAGTAAATCTGGTAGAAATACTATCTGTTGAATTTTTAAGCCATTTTTAAGTGGAGACAAAAATAACATTTTTGCAGCCATATATGGCAACATATGTTTGATGCAGTCATGGGTGATTCTTCTTATTTCAAATATTACAGGCTTTATTACATTCATTTTGTCTGTGCCAGGTTTAGTGAAGTGTTTGCGTCGAAGAATACCATAATTCAGAGAGATGATGTCGATCAATAAAAGAAAGTACGAACCAAAAATTAATAATTGCATAGTCCAAAAAAAACAAACAGGGAAATTTCAAAGGAGCACAAAGAACCAAAGTTTGACATTCAGGCACATTCAAGGATTCAAGTATTTTTAATTGTCAATATGTGCATGAACAAGTACAAAATGAAATAGCATCTCCCAAATTTCCCCTAAAGCCCTTAAAGAATAAATAGCGTAAAGAATAATAGAAAATATATTATATTGATACTACATACAAAAAATATACAAATATACAATTATTGTACTATTATTGTATATTTGTATTATTTTTGTATACAGTAGTAGTGAACACAGTTCACCTTTTGCGGCCACAGTCGTGGATTTTTTTTACCATGTAATTTTGGATGCATTTTTTTTTTTTACAGCGTATGAAGTTTTTTTTTTTTTTTTTTTTTTCATCTTAAGTAGTGAGGTTAGGTAACCAGGAGATGGGTTTCACCTGTGAAAGCCCAGAGAAAGAGAACCCATGCACTCCACACATACAGACACAGGACAAGAGGTGTCAAACCAAAGGCAGGACAAACCAAACATAATAACAGCAAGAAAACCACACAGAGATTTTTGCACAGTGTCAATAAGCACATATGATATAAATATTAAAATTTAGCCCAAAACTAACAGTGGGTTTCACCCAACACATAGGCAAAATGATCGTTTATTTTAGGAAAGCCAGTTGCTGTGTTATGAAATACAAAGCCCAAAATTATGATTTAACAATAAACATATGTTCAGAAGTCTTAAGTCAAGTCGTGACAAAATGGCAAAAGAAAAATAAATAAATGCCTTTAACATTATCCAAGAAATGAATGACAACTAAATTTGGGTTGTGCAACAACATTTTGAAGGAATATGTGGAGTTTGTGGGGGAGCATTGACCCCCTAGTGGTCAAAATTTCTAATAACTACTTTTCTAAATTAATTCAAAAAAATGCAATTATTAATATAATGTACATAGTTTACAAATATTTGAAATGCCATAAAATAAAGTGACTGTACAAAATATATATGAATTCGTTTGTCATTCTTTTAAAAAGTTTTCAGTCAAACAGCCCCAAACTTTTAAGACTTTAGGTTGGTTCGTCTTTTGTTGCGCAATTCTTCTTTACAATGTAAATGGGGAAGCGACACTGCGGATGCAAATTTTTGTAGTCAACATCATCAGTTATGTTACTAATCATATTTTGTATTATTGTATATGTTACACACTGATCTTGAGACGATCTTTATATTTAATTCTATTTTTTTATATTTAAGAATCACAAACCTCCCCTATGCCTGAAGGTACACTTTGAGTGTGAGAGAATAGTACGTACTAGATTTAATCTGAAATAGTATTATTATAATTTGTCCTGTCAGTAGGTTGCATAATGTTGAGTAAAGAACAGAAATGCAGGGCTTTATCTGCCTGTGGCCATTGTACCCCTGGGCACGCTGTAAAAGAAAATGCCCCCTAAATGACATAACACATCACGCTGGAAGAGTACAGAGTGCAGTGCCTTTTCTGTAGGCAGCTTCGGGGAGATTTAAACAAACAACCAGAATGGCATCCATCTGGTGTGTCCTGTGGGACCAGAGAGGCAAGAGGAAGCAAATGGCCCTCAAGCCCTCTGGCGATTAGCTGGAGGAGGTCCCTACAGGAAGAAGAAGAAGAAAAAAAAAAAAAACTATTAAAAAAACTGAAGAAATAAGATTAGAAAGAGACTTTGAGAAGCATTTCACATACTACAGACACTTCTTTCAATTACTGATTATCATGCATTTTAATCTGACATTGAAATATTTTGATGTGCTTGAGTTGTTTTTGACGCATACATGAATTAATACATAATTAAATCTATTTTACATGAAGCAGCTGACATACAATTTAAAATAAATAAATAAATACAATTGTATGTTTTCTCAATTTCTGTGACTTTTCAATATAAATATACAGTATTTCAAAATAAAATACCTGGCCACTTATTCTTGTTGCTACATAGGAAAACCCTCCTTTATTACATAACTGAGAATTTCTATAATATGTTAAGGTTTCATTTACTCAGAAGATTTGATTTCCTGACATGTTTTGACTGTCAACTGCCAGTCTTCCTCAGATGCATCTACTGATCGCTTTGATGGGCTGGAAAAACTAGATTTTCTTGTTTTTTGTCACCAAATACAAAGAAAAAAGAGTTGACAGAGACTTTGAGAAGTGATTCATACATCCTTCATTTTATACAACAAACTACAGACAATGGTTTTCATGTGTTTTAATCTTTCAGATATTGAAATATTCTGATGTGCATTTTTTTATGGTTTAGCAAATTTGACACAAACTAATTCTATTTTACATGAAGCAGCTGTCCTAAAACTTTTGAAATAAACTTTTTTTTTTTTTTTTTTGTCATTCTTTATGACATTTCATTACAAAAAACCCCACCTTGCCACTTATTGTCGTTGCTACAAAGGAAAATCTTCTTAACCCTGCTCAATAACATAACAGAGAATTTGTATAATATGTTTTCTTTGATCTACTGAAATGTTTCGACTGTCAACTGCCAGTCTTCCTCAGAGGCATCTTCCGAGCGCTTTGATGTGTCCTTTGAGTTCTTTCTGAGCTGGAAAAACTAGATTTTCTTGCTTTACCAAATACTTTGCAAAAACGATTCTTCCAATTTATGATTTTCACGTGTTTTAATCTTTCAAGATATTGAAAGATCTGATGTGCATAAGATGTGTTTATTCAGTTTTGCAAATTTGAAGCATACATAAACTAATTCTTATTTACATGAAGCAGTTGACTTACAATTTGAAAAAAAAAAAATTGTTTTATCACAAATTTTTACAAAAATAAAATACCTTGCCACT
This sequence comes from Gouania willdenowi, assembly GCF_900634775.1. Lineage (NCBI taxonomy): Eukaryota > Metazoa > Chordata > Actinopteri > Blenniiformes > Gobiesocidae > Gouania > Gouania willdenowi. Next base: position 8,568,857 of record NC_041064.1, on the reverse strand, counting down.
TATTCTTGTTGCTACATAGAAAAACCTTCTTACCCCCCGATTTCTATTATATGTTAAGGTTTCATTTACTCAGACAACATGAAATGTACTTTGATCTCTTGACATGTTTTTGACTGTCTACTGCCAGTCTTCCTGAGAGGCATCTGCTGATCGCTTTGATGTGTCCTTATCAGTTTTTTCTGGGCTGGATAAACTAGATTTTTCTTGTTTTTCTTCACCAAACACGTTTGAATAAACCACAAAATGTCCTAATGCCCACAGCATAAACATCATAAATCTTCCATAAAATATTCTGTATCACTAAGGTAAATGTATAGATACAGTATAGGCCTTATTAGGTGAAGCTAGTTTTACAGGAGAGCATGCATTGAGAGATTACACCTATACAAAACAAGGAAAATGCCAGGATGGTGCATTTCAAGATAATATGGGTTTTATTTTCCATGAAAAGGCAGCATAGCAACATGTAAAGTAAAGTTGTAGAATTGTTTAGTCTAATTAAAATAGATTATTTTAATAAACCCATAAGAGTAAACCCACTGAGGATTGAGGATTCTCTGCTGTCAGTTTCTTTTCTGTGTGGGAAAAGTGAAGCATCATTACACAAGGTGTGAGAAACCCGGGTCACATTATAAAAATGGATTTCATTACATTTTCTTCAGGCTTGATTAGATTTGCGAGGAAAAGAAAATGCTTTTTAGAGCCAAGCAGACAAGATGTTAGTTTGTGTTAATTTGATTTTAATGGTAGGGATCAAGGATTTCCCTTTAAATTCAGACTGGCTGTTCATCTGATTGTGAACACCGAATGATTATAGCCTTAAAACCTCAAAAAAAAAAAAAAAACCCAACGAAAAACAATGAGAACCAATTCCCTACACCCTCCTCACCCCTCAAACCAGAAAGTGATTTACATAGTAATTAATTCACTCAATTATTTTGTCTATTTGTTTTTCACCACCATGGTTACTACACAAATATTACTGCACTATTATATATGATTTATTATTCATACTATCGATGTCATGTCTTATGAGTAATATATATATATATATATATATAAACTTCTTTCAGACCACTTTTCATATCTTGAATATAAAAATGATATATACAGTTGTATCATATTGATCTAATCATTATTAAAACATCAGCTATTATGATAGTATGTAGTTTGTTTTTGTATCATGTATATTATATACATATTAGTATTTAAATTATTATAGTATCATGTAGATTATGCTTTTTTTTCTCATTTATTTTTCATGTATGTAATATCTGCTTTATATAACTTTACATTACTTAGACAAAAGGGTGCCAAAGTCATTTTAGTTCAACGGCCATATACGGAGCAGTTTGACCTCAAGTGGGCCGGACCAGAAAAATCCATGTTTTTGTGAAGAAAAAAGCACAAATTCAAACAAAATCCTGAATGTTCATCAATTGGTGAAAATCCCTTGAGTTTGCAACACATTTTCTTGAAATCTGCAATGTGATTTAGCAGAATTATGCAGGGAAATTTTACGAGAATTTTCCAGGTTTTTAAGAATAGTTGCGATTAATGTAAACAATGCAGTACTGCAACCCCCATTGTGTTATTTTACAAATTATAAGTCCTGTTTTTACTGTAAGTTTTGCTTTAAACATGATCTGGTCAAATTAAAAATGATGAATTACAACAGCAGAAATAGACCATTTATATGATCTACCAACACCTACCGCTTTAATCACTATCGATTTTGTTTTTGTAAGTACAGCTAATAATACAATTAATTACCGTTATATCATTAAACATATCATTAATCTACATATTCAACAAAAAAAACAACTGGTGACTACTGATCAGATTCATTTCTGTACCTTGTGAAAATAATTTCTTTAAACCCGTTTTTAAACTGAATTATGAACATTGTTGTAGCTCTACAGTGATTCTGTTCCATAGTTTTACTCCACAAACTGACATACAAAAACTTTTCAAAGTTTAACTTTCCCCTTAATATTCTGTCTCTAGCATGAATAAGGTGTCATTAGATATCGTTTGCTAAATTAAGCTGCACCTTTGGAGCTATGTTGGCATTTTTGTGGGTGCGCACTGTAGCTGTTCCCACTCAACGTTCTTGAAGCCAAAATACGACACTTCGGCGCGCTTCCATCTTGCAAGTTTGACGTCATTTGGAGCCAAAGTCTGTGCAGTAGGGTACGGCGGGAGGAGCCCTAGTAGCACGCTCCACCCATTTTGCGTACTGTCCAATCATCAGCTGCCAATGATCGTGATATGACGTCAAATCCCATTTTTTAACCTCAAATAACTTATTTAAAACAAACTTCACAGAAAAATGAGCACTTGGACACAATGTAGGGTGATAATATCTAATGACCACAGCAGAGTTTAGGTTTGGGAAAAAATTATGTGACGAGTATTTTAACTTTACAGTTTGACCCACATTCATCTGTTAACATTGAGGAGGCTTGTTTTGTGACCTATACTGCAGCCAATCAGTAGAGAGAGCTCTAAAAATAAAAGCTTCACTCCACCGGGCAGCTTGTCCCGTCCGTTCTTTTTACAGTCTTTGGGTTAGGTAGGGTTAGGGTAATGAACGGCACCTAATTACAGCCTTGATGACACCTTATTAATGCTAATGACAGGTGTCATATCATAATGACAGAAAATTTCAAGTAAAGTGTTACCCATAATCTTCCTGCGGGCTGGACGAGATGTTCTGATGGGCCGAACTTGCCCCCCAGGCCTTAAATTTGACATTTGACTCAGACCATAGAGGAGGGAAGGAGTAAAAAGGGGGATAGAGAAAAGAAAAAGATGATAATTAATTGTTCCTCTTTTCTTTTGGGTTTGTTGTACCCTGTATGTTGCAAAGTAAAATAATAAATAAATACATTCAGACTGGCTGTTCATCTGCTTGTGAACACCCAATGATTATTGCCTAAAAACATCCAATCTTTTCTAAAAAATAAATAACCAATGACGATTTACACAGTCATGACTTTCTGGGAGAGAAGAAAAAAAAGTCAAGTGAACGACTTGTTCAAAAATGCACCTGCGCTGAGCTGAAACATCCGACAGGTTGCTTCTAAAAGACACGAACTGATCCGTTCTATCAAACCTAATCATGTAATACGTGATGTATCCATCATCATCCTCCTCATGTGAATCAGAGCCACTCATAATCTATGCACCGTTTGACTTATGTGACCTACATGCATTGTGATATTTCAATGGGTTTAATCTCCATTTGAGATGAGCTGCAGGTGAATAATCTGTTTCACAATGCACAGTGCGCTGCACGGCGTTGACAACATACTATACTGTATGTTGAGAATGTTTTACGCACATCCGCAGTGGGGGGCAGTTAATGGAACCGGCAGCTTGAAATTCAGAGGGTGAAATTGTTTCACGGAAGATGAGGCAACAGTTTTATGATCAGGAGCGTGAGATGGAATGTGGGAAGTTATACTGGTCTGGAGTTTCAAAGAGAGCAGATCTGTGAGGAATGTTCAAAGAACATACCATTTTACATCTTACAAAATGAACAGGATGAATGATTTACTGTTGTTCAGCCGAGGCAATGCAAATGTATCTGTATAGCGCATTTCATATACAAAGCAATTCAATGAGCTTTACATCAATGTTCTAAAAATATTTTCTGAACAATTTCAGCTCATTTTTGCCTATTTCTTACCTTTTTTCTGCAACTACACCAAACTTGCCAATGTCACTTTTTCTTGCCAAAATTTTCATAATTTTAACGCATTTACTCCCATTTCTGCCACTTTTTTGCATATTTGTTTCCACTTTCAAGATATTTTCATCACTTATAATCCCTTTCCACCACTTTTCCCAAATGCCAAATATGTTGACCCATTATTGTCACTTTTAATCCTTTTTTTTAATCATATCTCATGATTATTTTTTTTGCCAAATTAACCACATTTGTGATTTGTCATGCCCAGTTTAAACTAATTGTTCCTACTTTTTAAATTACATTACCCCAATGCTAATGTTATGTTATGCTAATGGTATCTAATGTTGATGTTGTGCTAATGCTAGCTAATGTTAATGTTAATGCTAGCTAATTCTAATAATAATGCTTGATAATGCCAATGTTAATGTTAGTTCATTGTAATGCTGATGCTAACGCTAGTTAATGCTAAAGTTAATGCTAGCTAGTGATAATGCTAGGTAATGTTAATGTGCTAATGCTAGTTATTGTTAATGCAAGCTAATTCTAATAATAATGCTTGATAATGCTAATGTTAGTTAATTGTAATGCTGATGCTAATGCTAGTAATGCTAAAGCTAATGCTAGTTAATGATAATGCTAGGTAATGATAATGCTAGGTAATGTTAATGTGCTAATGCTAGTTAATGCTAATGTTAATACTAATACTAGTTAATAGCAATCCTGATGCTAATGATAGTTAAGGCTAATGTTAGCTAATGATAATGCTAGCTAATGTGCTAATGCTAGCAAATGTTAATGCTGGCTAATGTGCTAATGCTCGTAAATGCTAATGCTGGCTAATGTTAATGCTAGGTATTGCATTAATGCTAGCAAATACTGGATAATGTTAATGCTAGCTAATGCTAATGCTCTATTATAGATTATAACATTTGGTTGTAATCCCTCCAACTTAATTTGAATTACATTTGTACAACTAATTTCATACACAAGGCAATATTCAATGTGCTTTACATGAATAAAAAAATCAGTAGAAAACATGAAACGGGATTTAAAATCATCAATAAAAACATTAAATTAACAAATGCATTATTGAAAATCTCCCTTTTAGTCAAAAGGAGTGACTAACTCAGATTTAAAAATGTTCTCATTGGATAATGACCTTAGTTTTGCAGTTTGTCCAGAAAACTAGTTCCATACATTAATGGGTCTGTCATTGAAAAGAACAATGTGTCTTTTTAGAAAATCCAGTATTTTAGAAGTTTTGCAACACAGGCACACATTAAAATTGAAAGTCGTGAGAAGCGCATACTGAAGCTGTGTAGATATACAGTATTTGCGTCTTTGTGTGCACCTATAAAATTGCGTATTCTGCCACCGACTCAATGTGTTGGGGCTGCGAGCTCTTTATTCCTGTCAAATCCTTCATTGCCCTGCATTCATTTAGTATTCCTGTGTTTTAATTGTTTTTGTTTCCCTTGGCATTTCTGCGTAGCACAATGATGGAAAACCGAGTGTAAGCTATTGAAGCGTATCCCCAAGGAACCTGATATATGAATCCTTTGGAGAAACAGCTGGTGGAAATAGCATGCAGAACAAATTATATTAGTTTGGAAACAATAGTGGAAACTAACCAGCTTGAAAAACAGGATAAACAAATATTAATTTACTGTCATAATGATATCCCTGAGTTAAAATATGCAGTCAACGTACTTTATTCTCACACCTGTGGTAATGCCTGTGAGTATGAGTCACACATAAGACAAATTGTCACAGTAAAAAAATAATAATTTAGTCAAACTTGTTTGCCTATGATACCTCCATGTCAGCAGCCAGGATGATAAGGTTGCAATTCATTTTGTATATTTTTTGGTCATTTTGTTTATTTTTGTTGTCATTTTCATCTAATTCTCTGTGTTGTGTTGTTGGTTTTTGTTGTTGTTTTGTATACGTGTAATTTTATGAATTTTTGCGATTGGTTTTTTTAAAATATTTTTTTGTGTTTTTGTTGTCATTTCGTCATTTTATATATTTTGTCTGTATTTTTTGTATATTTTCATCTCATTCTGTGTGTTGTGGTGATTTTCCGAGTCATTAGGTGGCTTTTTGTTGTCATTTTGTATACCATTTTGTGTATTTTTGCTGTTGTTTTTGTTGTCATTTTTTGTATTATTTGTTAATTTTGTTGTTGTTTGTTGTATTGTTTTTGCTTTTTTCTGAGTCATTTTTGTTTTTGCTTTATATTTGTATTTGTATTTTTCTAATACAAATATGTATGTTTGTTGTCATTTTGGGTATTATTTGGTCATTTTATGTATTTTTGTTGTCATAATGTGTACACTAAATTAGACTGAGGGCCACATGAGGCTCGTGAGCCACCAGTTACACATGTCTGACTTAGAATGAGTCATTTTGACTAATTTTACTTATTCTTAACTTCTATTAAAAAACATGAAAAAGTGGAAAAACACTAATCTTCTAAATCTCATGAGTTTTTAAATACTTAGTCTTTAGGCTGTTGTTCTGACATAATAACTGCATCCAAAAACCAAATCCAAGATATACTTTCCCCTAATGATCTTTGTGAGTTTGAAACAATAATTAAGCCATATTTAAAGGTGGGGAATGACGTGCAATTGAAAGAAGCATTGGCTCTATTTATTACATTGTCGAGTGCGGAGCAGTATTAATTTCACACTCTGACTCACAACCCTCCCTGTGGGAGAAGCAGAAGATTTCTATATTTCCTTTATTGGGAGCGCACCTCTGAATCAGAACAGAAAACAATTACACGTTGGTCTGTTGATAAATAAACAAATGTTGATCGGAAAGGTCACTGTCAAAAAAAAAAAAATGCTCATTAAATAATACCATTATAGAATTAATTGGAAAACCAGGGTTGGTTATCAAACTGATATTAAATGTGGAATTATCATTGAAGCTTGACGTATGTGAATGTTTCTAATGGCGTGTAATGTTGCTGTTTGCTTTTCATGTTCTTCAGTGCAGCGGGAGCCTCGTATCATTTCAGGATTGTCTTTCTCAATGGCATTGTTTTCTTGTGCTGTAACAATCCATTTCCCTCACAGCGGAAATAAATAGATTTTGTACATGTTGTTGTGGGTGTTTGGGTCAAAAATGAGGAAAAAAAAAACTTCCTGTTAACATATTCACATCTCTGCCATTCCTTTATCTGAGACGGTTTTAAAAGTGTAACATTAGATTTTCTGTTACAAATACTCAACCATGTCATTATTATTAACAAGTTAACATATATTATTATTGTATTTAATAATGCGGTAATGCAACAAAATGCTGGATGTCAACCGCTGTTTAAAACTGAACATGTAGAACAGGGATGGGTCACACTATCACAGCGGGGGCCACAAAAATGTGATTGTGTCAGATTTGAGGGCAACATTATCAACAATGGGTCAGCATTAGAATATTGACTGAGCTGAGCATTAATACAGGGGGGAAGGGTTTTCTCTTTTTTTGTCTTTGTCTGTGGTTTTGTTGTTTTGTCAGTTTTTAGTCATTGTGTTTTTATCATTTTTGTGTTCTTGTTGTAATTTTCTGTATTTTCCCGTAATTATGTGTAATTTTGTTGATAGTTTGTGTGTTTTTGGTGCTTTTTTGTAATATGTTCTTGTTTTTTGTGTGTTTTTGTGCAATCTGCTGTAGATTTGTGTGTTTTGGAAGTTGTTTTGTGTATTATGTTAGGTTTTATATTCCTTCCAACTTCTTTAAATACAACTTTTTTGGGGATTTTTTTTTTTGGGAATGCACAAAGTTAGACCAAGGGCCACACATGTCTACATCTGATGTAGAAGAACAAAACACTCAGGAGCAAACATTATAATAATGTGCAAAAAATATGGAACAACAAAGTAGGGAGAGATTAACTTACATTTTGGTGGATTGTCCCAATTCTTCTTCTACATTTTGCGAAAAACAGCATTTTATTACATTATCGCTACCACCGGTGGCAGCATTTGCCTTTCAAGTCTTTAAGCGACATACAGTATACTGTCTGTGACTTTGTGACGTAATTTTGACAGTAATTTACTATTTCAGATTCAAATCCACAGCATACGGATTTGTATCGTAGGAATAAAATCCTGAAATGAAACTGATTCAACTAGTAACCTTACCCTAAATTAACAACTCCCCTCTAATGCTGCGTTCGCACCGGACGCAGTGCGGAATGTTTGCGCGACAACTACATACAAAGTCAGTGGGAAGACGCGGTAAGAGGCAAAATCTTCTCTTGTTGGGCGACGCGGTTTGATTAACGTAGCAAGAGCATTGACCGCGGCATGTGCATTACCATTTTTCCGTGACATTCGTCAGTTGCTTGAGTTAAAAATATTGAACTGCAGCGAATGTTTCACGTGACGCTCAGGCGCGAAAGCCAATCAGAGTCTTTGTCAATGACGTCAGGCCGTCAACGGGGAAACCGTTTTTTTTCACCCATTTCAACATGGAGGAGAAAATAATTGTGGCGGTGTGTGACCACCTGGACCTCTACGACACAGCAGTGTTGGCATCATGGGGAAACATTCGAGGGTTGTGCCCCCCCAGCTGACCTACTGTGCCCCCCCGCCCCACTCTTCCCACTACAGAGGGAGCTTTTTATTAATTAATCTGATTGGCTATCGCAACTGACTGTGTCCATTCACTGACAGCGGACAGGAGTCTGTTCCATAGATATAATATACTGTGGTGTAATTGTTTTACATTTGTGCTATTGAACGTACCCTCGAGCTGTTGCTAGGATGTGTTTATGTCTATGGAAATAATCAAAATGCCTATATTTTGTGGCGTTTACGGCTGCTCCAATCGTTCCGACAGAGAAAAGGAAGAGATTTTATAGAGCACCGAAGATTGTCGTTCACAAAGGTGAGAAATGTAAAAAGCTCACAGAATAACTCCGTAAAATGTGGATTTTAAACCTCCGTCTGTGTTTGGGAGCTGTGTGACTCAGAGCGGAGGGTTTTTGTGCCCCCCCATTTAATACTGCCTAGCGCTGACTCAGTTTTTTTTTTTTTTACCAGGACCAGACAAGGAAGGATTTGGTGCAGCTCCTGAAGAAAACAGCGAAACTCACCGAGTTGGATGTGTCGCTGGTTAACCTGACTTTACATAAACATGAAAACAAATATATCATATTTAAAAAAAAAAAAAAAAAAAGCAATTCACAATTTTTACATCATTTGTTTAGAATCAAAATACGGACTCTCCAAATAAGTCAACTGAGTTTAGTTCTTACTGCTGCATAGCTAGTGAAAATATGGATTCATTTACCTGAATAATGGTCCCACAAAACTCTTTAAATCCCAAACCTAACAAAGGATGAAGATAAAGAGCAGGAGATTGACTATGTGTAATGTCAGGATGATAGAACTATTATGTCAGTAAAGTAAAAGAGTTAGAAATCAAGAGGTCCCATTGGAATCAATCTCCAGCCTGTTGTGTTGTCCTATAAGCCTGCAGCTGCACTTACTGTGTTCCACATCTTCCATCAGTCTCCAGTGGAACCAGAAAAAGGGTCTCATGTGGTTAAAGAAATGGACTAAGACAGGGGCTGTCAGGCATCCTGAGGTGGGAGTCACTCTTCTGATTACGCAGGTTGGAGGCTCGGCCCGTCTGGCAGCACATCTGACTTATTGCCACTGCAGTTTTTTTTTTTTCTCCTTCACCCCCTCCTGATGTTCTCTGTCAGTGTGACTGCTCTTTCTGTCTTTGTCAGTGTCATTCCCCGCCCTCTCTTCTCCACCCCTGTCTTGTTTCATCCCTCCCACCGTAATTGATCTCCCGCTCCTGTCTATTTTTTTCCCCTGAAGCCGTCATTGCACCGCTATGAGGATATGTTTAATTAGAACAGGTGATGAATAGCATCCCATCCTGACACAAAAAAGAAAAGCTACAGTTGAAGAAGATAGGAAAAAAAAAGAGAAAGGAATGAACATTCAACACACAAAAAAAAAGGCTTAAGAGGAAAATTATTTAAGAAAATGGTGCAATTTGCTTTGATATGAAGTCAGTGAGTTAGTATACATGACCAATTAACTAGTGGTTCTTAATTCCTCCAGTCGTCACTGATCATAATTATTAAAAAAATAAAAACGATATAAAACAACATTGGTAGCACTTTATTTGAAGTTTGTTTTACACAAGGCGGACATTAAGTGTTGTTCACTAAATTCAGACACCTTTGGAGCTATGTTGGCATTTTTTTTTTGGGTTAGGTGGAGTGATCTAGTTAGGTTTGGGTTAGGTAGGGATAGATATGTATAAATACATGGGCTAATACACGAGGAACCCCTTCCTCCTCCCTTTAACAGCATAGATTTCAAATAGTAAAATCAAAATGAAAGAAAAAATTTAAACAAAGTTAAAAAAAAAAAAAAAAACCTCCAATAAAACTGGTCCAGGACTCAATAAAAGAGGGAGGCTGTAGATTCCTGTGAGAATAAAAACCAGATTATCGCCTCACCCAATTTAAAAAAAATCATGAAAATAAATAATTAAAATATAGATATACAAGATGAAGTGCAGGTGTGGGGAAGGGAAGGTTGTCATTAAGTGTCATACGCTAAATTATGCCATCCTTGGATCTATGTTGGTATTTTTTAGTTAGGTGGAGGGATCTCGTGGGGTTAGTTAAGGGTAGGGGTTAGGGTAACGAAAGGTTCAGGTTCGGGTTAGGGTTTTTTTTTTTGTTTTCAATTGAATTAATTGCTGTTATTTCATTTTTAAAAAAGTATACAGATGCATTTGTGAAAAATAAATTAAGTTACAATTGTGCAAGATTGAATTTCTTCCTTTTTTAGTTTATACGTCATATGTTTACTGTATGGAAGGGAACCGTGGCAAGATTTATGACCAAAAATAAATGTGGCGGGTGAAAGTAACTGGTAACTTTTACATTGAGTACTATTTAATTGAGCTACTTCTACTTGAGTAGGATATATTATGATATATTAGTACTCTTTACATCTCTGATGGTTTATGGGATTTATGACGTTCCAACACTTTTTCAAGTTGGAGGTTCGAAAATCCAAGGTTCCGAGTTTGCTTGATTTCAGTTTAAACACTCAATTCCATTCATTAGTTTGAAGAGTTTCCAGGCAATGGAAGTGATCCACCGACCTGTTAAGTCGTTGTACAGTCACTGCTGTATCCTCTTAGTAAACAAGAAAAAAAAATCCTCTTGAAACCTTTTGGCAGCGAGCCTGGAGGGAGGCAGTGACTACCACATAGATGAATTCCAGGTGTAGGTTTCTTGCTCTGACAGCTGTACCTGTGTACAGAAGATTTTGGATTCTGAGCCTTAACAGTGAGAAACTACCCCGACACACACAGAAAAAATGTCACGATTAGACTTTCATGCTACGGTAATTTGAGTTCTCCTCAGGCTTTAAGGTCTCGAGCCTGAGCCTGGATTTTTAATGTTCTTGCTGTCACTCACACTGCACTTGTGAGGCTGATAAAGACCTTGGGTGTCGAATTTATATTTCAGGGAAGCAATCGTGTCAGTTTAAGGGTCACTGTTCCTAATGTACTTAATACTAACAGGACTAGCTCAGATTCCACAGCTTTTCCAGGAGGTAATTTAACGCTCTGGTGGTCACACTTTGACAGTAACCACATTAATACCATCTATCCCAGCGCAGATTATCCTAAACTACATCATTTCCACTGAAGCCACAATGAAATGTGACTCCTGATGCCTTTTATAATGTAAAAATGAGTGAATTCTGAAGCATTTTTGCTTTATATTTCATGACTTTTCCTGCTTTGATGGGTACAATTGATTAAGCATACAATTATCAAGATTATTTTTTCCCCCAATGTGCTGAACACCTATTGCATGCATTGGTGTTGCTCTGGGGTCAATTTGACCCCAAGCTGTTTTAGCTGTGTAAAACGTCTGTCTGTATGTGATCCATGTGTGACCCTACATCTCCACATACTTTTGAGTTGATACATGACATGGGGAAAGGAAGGTTTGCTGTCATTGAGGTTTTGGAACAGCGCTTTCACAGTGAAAGTGACGTAGAGGAAAATGTGTCTGAGAAAGAAGACTTTATAGTGTATAACTGCAAATATATTACAAAAAGGTGATACAAATCAGTAAATATGTTTATGAGAAGAAAGGGGGGGTCACCAACATCCATCACTATGATTCATTCTGTGATAGTCATGCATGTGAACTCCAAATTAGAAAAAAATTGGATGAAAGATTTTCAAGATACACGAACTCTAAAACTGAAAGTTTGACCTGATGGTGGCTCTGCAGGAAAGTTCATATCATCACCACAACCAATAGGGTTCATACTCTTGTGGTCATTAATGTTGTCAGTGAATTTGAGAAGATTTGGATGAAAACTATTCAAGATAAAGATAAATTAGTTCTAATTTAAAAGTTTGGCCTGATGATGGCGCTAGATAACAGGTCAATGTTTCACTATCAAGGGGTTATTTATGTATTCAACAAATAAACAAAGTGCCTGACACAAAAACATATTCTGGAGGCAAATATCAATGGCGTGAGATTGACCCCAAGGGTAAAATGTGTGCGTGGGTAATAGGAGGAAAAAACACATGAACTCGAAAGGCAAAGCATAAAAATTTCTACAAATAATTAATTTACAGGTGGTGACACTATAGTGAATGAAACAAAAATGGTTCATATTCATCCATTTTTGATGCAGTCTAACCAAGGAGAGACACATTCCCCAACCTTGCCCTTTACTACAGTGCTTTACCTTTCCCTTTGCAGAGAAAGGTTCCTGGTTAGTAATGTAATGAGCTCCAGCACACCTCAAAGCATTGCACAAATCACTTGAAGTTGAGAGAATATAAGGATTGCTGACTGTCAGGATCATTGCCAGATAAAAAGCAAAAAGAAAGTGAAATAAAACTGCAATTCATAATTTATTTTGAATATGATTTGATCTGCATGAATCTTTTATTCTGCATAGAATATTTCTATGTGAAGTCACGTTTTCAATCATACCATTTAAACCACTAAATTGTGTCATTTTCTACAATAAATATTCATCTGTATGTCTTGAGTTTTTAAAATAAAACACTTTTTTTTTTGTCTTCCCTTTTAGTTAGTATGTTAGCGGAGTCTGACGGCCCATTTCTTTGAAACGAGTGACTTCTGAAAAATCTTCTGTCCAGCTCTGATGGTTGTTTAAATGTGGGTCATCCTGGAAGGAACCACCTGCTCTGCCAATACCATGAGTGAAAGTAATGGATTACAATTTTTATTTAATTTAGGGATATTTTGTGGAATAATTTGAGAAAAATTGCAGGATTGTGAAAAAATGCAGAGTTCTTTCAACAACAATTTACAACTGAATTATTTGGTAATTTACACAATGATTCATGTTTTCTCTGTCATTTTCACTTTTTCCTGTGGGTCGAATCAGATGCTCTGAAGGGACGGATTTGGACCCCGGACCTTGAGTTTTGACACATGTGGCGTGAGGTCTATCTTTGGTTCAAATTTTGGGAAAATATGTGAAGTACTATTGACATAATCCTGCTAACAGACAAAAAAAATAAATAGATAAATAAATGCAGGTGAAAATAATACCTGAGATACTTTATCTTGAAAATTCCATCACTTTTTGGTCATTAGATAATATCAGTACCAGGGGTGAAAGTAATGGATTACTCACACGACTGTAATTGAGTTGAGTTTATGGGTTCTTGTACTTTTTTAAATGCATTTCTAAATCAGTAATTTAACTTGTCCTTAAGTGCGTTTTAAAAGAAGAAAAGTCAATTTGTTACATTTCTACACCCAGTCGTTACTGATTAAATTACAATTTTTTGTTTTAAAATGACCAACAGACATTGTGAAACTACAAAACATGACATGACCAGATAACAATCAAATACATCACATCATAGCCGACCAATCAGATTAAACGTAACGCACCACGCCAAAACAGCATTGAATGGAGGTTATTTTCTTAGTTTCTCTGAGTTCATAAATGTAGTTATAATTTGCGCCTGAGAATTTAGTTGTATTTTTTATTGAATTAATTGGTGTGATTTTGTTTTAAGAAATAATTGTACATTTTGACAAACCTTTTAATTTACATAGACGCCCTTGTGGGAAAAAAATTAAGTTCCAATTGCGCAAGATTTGGTCTCTTCCTTTTTAAGTTTATACATGAGATGTTTACTGTGGGGGGTGAAAGTAACTAGTAACTTTTACTTTAAGTACTATTTATTTGAGCAGCTTTTTACTTGAGTACTTTATGTAAAACTTACTTGTACTTGTACTTCAGTACAGTTTCAATCAAATAACAGTACTTCTACTTGAGTTTGATATATCTATTATGTTTTTGGCCATATGTGCCTGTTTTTGTCTCCCTCTTGTGGCTCTTTGTTTTTCTTTTAGGCTTGGTCCTAGTGGGGCGTGGACTCCGAGCAGGCACACCTGGTTCCAATGACTCATCACTGCAATACAAAAGCCTCAGACTCACCTCCACTCATCGTTGGATTGTTCCGTCTATGCTGCGGTACTTCTGCTCTAGAGATATCCTGAAGTCTATGCCTTTTGCCAAGTTTTATTTTTGATTCTGGACTTTTATTCATCTAGTACCCGAGCCTGCTCTGGAGCCACTCCCAGGATCAAGCCAAGCCAAGAGGACACTTTTTGTTAAATAAATTCACGTCGACCCACACTTTAGGTGTTGTGTTTGTTTATGGGTCCAACTTAACAACCCTAACAATATCAGTACTCTACACTAGTGTTGTAGTGGTCTCGAGACCAAATTTTAAAGGTCTAAAGCACTATTTCCTGCTATTTTTAAACTTTTTTATAATGTGATAATAACAAGGAGAAGAACGGGATAAAACAATCCTTTATTCATTCTTTAATCCACCCCGTATAATGACCGCAACCTTCCTTAATGTGACTGAGTGACGTGTGTGACACACAAGCAGGAGAAAGAGGCGGGAGCTAAACATGTCCGCTAACTTGTTGGTTGTGAAATTTGGTTTCACGAACCACAAAGAATACATTTGTAAAAGCACAGCAAAGAGGAAACACTCTGCGGTGTGTAGGTGACCAGCCATGTTATTTTTTGGCAGAAATACTTTTAAACACTTGCTGTACATTCAGCTGACATAAAAATCCTTTTTTCAAATATGTAGAATAATTGTGAATTTATCAGTAGCAGTAGTAGTTTTAATATTTTAGTTTTTTTTTTGCAGGCACCTTTTTTCTCCGTCAAATGTATTAAATCAATCAATCTCAATCAATCAATCTTTATTTGTATAGCGCCAAATCATAACCAATGGTATCTCAAGGCACTTTACAGTAGAGCAGTCTTAAGGACGGACTCTTCATTTTATGGATACACACATATGCATATATACGTATATACACATACATATGTATCCCACACCCAACATGAATTCATCATGGCGGCAAGGAAAACCTTCTGTTAAGCAGCAGGAACCTTGTGTGGATCCCATTCCTATGATGAACAGCCATCCACGTTATGCTGTGTTGGGTGTGTGCAGAGGAAAGGGTGGAGACAGAGCCGCTGAGTCTCTGTAACTCCACACTGAGGATCCCACGGACCTGCAAGACAAAAGCCAGAAGGAGTACAGGAGCAAACACACAAGGGAGTAAGCAGACATAGAGGGAGTGTTTGAAAGAGGAATGGGACCCTCTCCGGTCCCTCTCTAACCTAAATGACCTCTCTCTTAACGCCCTCTCCAACCTCTCTCCAACCGAGCATGCCAGACCCCCCCCCCCGGCAGTCTATGCCTATTGCATCTTAATTATGAGCTATGAGCTGGTTCCTAACTAAAAGCTTTATCAAAGAGGAATGTTTTGAGCCTAACCTTAAAGGTAGAGAGGGTGTCTGCCCCCCGAACCGTGGTTGGTAGATGGTTCCAGAGAAGTGGGGCCTGATAACTGAAAGCTCTTCCTCCTATACTACTTTTAGAGATGAATGGAACAACGAGTAGTCCAGCATTTTGAGAGCGTAGTGTTCTGGGGGGATTGTATGGCACTACAAGCTCCTTGAGATAGACTGGTGCCTGTCCATTTAGGGCTTTATAAGTGAGAAGAAGAATCTTGAATTCTATTCTATATTTTATGGGAAGCCAATGCAGAGAGGCTAATACAGGAGTAATGTGATCTCTTCTCCTTGTTTTAGTCAGTACACGTGCTGCAGCATTTTGAACCAGCTGAAGTGTCTTAAGCGACTTGCTCGGGCAGCCTGCTAAAAGAGAATTACAATAATCCAGTCTAGAGGTAACAAAAGCATGGACTAGTTTTTCGGCGTCGCCCTGAGACAGGATAGATCTGATTTTAGCAATGTTACGGAGATGAAAGAAGGCAGTTCTTGAAGTTTGTTTTATGTGAGAGTTGAAGGATAAGTCCTGATCAAATAGAACCCCAAGGTTTCTAACAGTTGTGCTTTGTGCCAGAGTAATGCCATCTAGGGCAGTTAGGCTAGCATAGGTTTCTCTAAGGTGTCGCGGGCCCAGTACAATGACCTCAGTCTTGTCTGAGTTGAGAAGAAGAAAATTTTGGTCCATCCAGGCCCTAATGTCCTTTAGACAGGCCTCAAGTTTAGATAGCTGATTTGTCTCACCTGGCTTCATTGATACATACAGTTGGGTATCATCAGCATAGCAGTGGAAGTTAACAGAGTATTTTCTCATAACATTACCAAGGGGGATCATATAGATACAGAAGAGGATTGGACCTAGCACAGAGCCCTGAGGAACCCCGTAGCTTACTTTAGTGTACACAGAAGACTTATTATTCACGTGTACAAACTGGTACCTATCAGATAGGTAGGACTTAAACCAGTTTAGGGCAGTCCCTGTGATTCCAAGTAATTTCTCTAATCTCTCTAGTAGAATATAGTGATCTATAGTGTCAAAAGCTGCACTAAGATCTAATAAAACCAGCACTGAGAGTCGTCCTTCATCTGAAGCCCAGAGTAGATCATTAGTTACTTTAACTAAAGCAGTCTCTGTGCTGTGTTGAGCTCTAAAGCCTGACTGGAAGTCCTCGAACAGGCTGTTGTTTTGAAGAAATTCACAGAGCTGAGCTGCCACAACTTTCTCAAGAATCTTTGAAATAAAAGGAAGATTAGATATAGGCCTGTAGTTTGCTAAAGTGCTGGAATCAAGAGTAGGTTTTTTGAGAAGGGGTTTGATTACAGCTACTTTAAAGGACTGTGGCACGTAGCCTATTGATAGGGATATATTTATTGTCTCCAACAAAGATGGGCAGACTAGGGGAACAACTTCTTTAAACAGCTTAGTTGGGATCGGATCTGAAAGGCAGGTCGATGGTTTGGAGGATGAAATAATAGAGTTAAGTTCCTGAAGTCCTATATGTGTGAAACAGTTTAGGTTAGGCCTATTTACATTTAATGGTACAGCAGGCCCAGGTGAAGGCAGGGAGTGGCTAATTTTATCTCTAATCTTGTGAATTTTATCGTTAAAAAATGTCATAAAGTCCTCACAGCTGAGGGCTAGAGGAATCATGGGCTCAATAGAGCTCTGACTTTGTGTTAGCCTGGCTACAGTGCTGAAAAGGTACCTCGGATTATTTTTATTTTCTTCAATTAGTGAGGAATAGTATGTAGATCGACTATGTCGTAAGGCTGTCATGTATTTACTATGGCTTTCTTGCCAAAGTATTCGTGACTCCTCTGTTTTATTGGAGCGCCACATTCTCTCTAATTTACGGGTTGTTTGTTTGAGTGTGTGAGTTTCAGAGCTAAACCACGGAGCTTTCCTCTGACGTTTAATAGTTTTTTCCCTCAATGGGGCAATTGAGTCCAAGGTGGATTTTAGTAGACTAGCAGAGCTATCGACAAGCAGATCCAGTTGAGAGGGGTTATAATTAATATCATAGTTATTTATTGGATGGTGCACTGAGTTTAAGGCAGCAGGAATGGCCTCTTTAAATTTAGCCACAGCACTGTTGGATAGATTTCTACTTGTAACTATTTTATTGCACAGTGCGAGATCCTCTAGGATAATGTTAAAAGATATTAAAAAGTGATCTGATAGCAGAGGATTTTCAGGGTAGACTTTTAGTTCATTAATATCAAGGCCATATGTTAGAACAAGATCAAGAGTATGATTTAAACGATGAGTAGCTTCATTAATAGTTTGAAAAAAGCCAACTGAGTCTATTAGGGACATAAAGGCTGAGCTCAGGCTATCACTATCTTTGTCCACATGGATATTAAAATCTCCTACTATCAGTATTTTATCAGAACTGAGGACTAAGTTTGATATAAACTCAGAGAATTCTGATAGAAATTCAGAATAAGGGCCTGGAGGACGGTAAATTATCGCAAATAAGACTGGCTGGCAGGTTTTTGATTCGATATGAGATAAATTTAGAACCAGGCTTTCAAAGGAAGTGTAACTGGCCTTTGGTTTAGGATAGATTAGGAGAGAGGAATGATAAATAGCTGCTACACCACCTCCACGGCCTATGTCTCGTGGCATATGAGTATTTAAATGACTGGGAGGAGTGGCTTCATTTAAACTAACATATTCATCTTGATACAGCCATGTTTCAGTTAAACAGAATAAATCAAGGTTATTTTCTGAGATAAGGTCATTTACTAGTAGAGATTTGGATCTCAGTGATCTAATATTTAATAGAGCACATCTAATGGTTTTATGTTTTGGTGTTTCTAGATTTGAGATTTTAATTTTTTTCAGATTTTTATAATTGATAGCTCTTTTATTTGATTTTATGTTAAAATCATTGTGAAATATGGGTCGGGGGACTGACACCGTCTCCATAAAATAATATTCATCACCATCACAACAGTTAAAAAGAAACTAAAACTAAAGAGAGAATGTTATTTAACTGTCGAACCTTGTCATAATTTTATTTATCTTGGTCTTGGTCTCGGCTAGTCTTGTTCTTGGTCTTGACTCGGTCTCGCCTCCCGGAAGTCTTGTTCTTGTCTCGGATAGTGTGGTCTTGAACACAACAGTACTCTACACCTCTGATTATAGTCGACTATATCTCTAACAGATTTAGTGTCATGTTATTTTGTTGACTACAACTCGACTATAACTAAAACAGTCCTGATGCCTCCATTTAAAACTACCTTGTACTTTAGTCAAAAGGCTATGACAAAACTATAAAGTAAAAAAAAAAAAGTGTTGTCAACATTTCCACTGTGCTAAACATGGTGATTGAATGTTTGCGTTGACTTGTGGTGATGGAGGAGCTGAGGATTTATCATGTGTGTGTGAACAGATGCTGTTTATCTCTGCGGCTACGAGTACTTTTAATTACTGCCATGCAGTGCAACTCATTTAGATACACAATCTAAAAAAAGTTGCCTTCGGGGGTTGTAACTGTAACAATGCAAAGCATTAAACTGTGTCCATGAATTAGAAAACTACAGCTGAAGTAAGAGATGATGTTGTCTTTTTCCTATTCAGCGTTTGAAATGCATTAATGTGAAAGCGACTGTACATCTTATTATTACTTAATAATCACATGTTATGTGCACAGCTGTGACCCTGTTTGTCTACTGGCTACTTATTTGATCACGTCAATACTTAACCTTCCTATTATCCTCAAATATTACGAATACATTTTACACTGGGGGTCAATCTGACCCCAGGCATATTTGCCTTTTCAGAAAATTGTTGACCAAGTGTTTGTGTCAGGCACTTTACTTATTTGTTGAACACATAAAAAACCACTTGATAATAAAACCTTGACCTGTTTTCTAGCACCATCATCAGGACAAACCTTTAAATTAGAATTCATCATCCAAATCTCAAATTTCCCAACATATGTGATAGTTTTATCAAGTTTTACACAGCTAAAACAGATGGGGGTCAAATTGACCACAGAGGAACACCAATGCTAACCAAAAAAAAAAATAGTCATGATCATTTTATGCTAAATCAATGAAAAGTCATGAAATATTAAGCAAAAAAAAAAAAAAAAAAAAGTACTTTTTTTAATGATAAACATTGAATTGACCCCAAGGATAATAGGATGGTTAATAATGCAAGATTAAACCCCCTCATGTACATACATAGCATACAGAAAATAATTGATACCTAATTTGTAACCTTAAAGCTTAAATATGGAATTGAATTTATTTGATAACGACTATTTGATGACAATTTTTTAAGTTAAATTTTACAGATAATACAAAGCAGTTTTTCTGCTTCTGTCGCATCAAAAATGATGATTTATTCTCTTTGATGAAACCCAGGGATCTTTTATTTTTTAAGCAGCACCTCACCCAGTTTACAGTGTAAATAACACAATCTACACAGATGCACACAAAGCTGAGCCCCCCCCTCACACACACACACCACCCCCAGTGTGACAGAAATGAATAGTCAAGCCAAGGAGAATGAGAAAGTGAAGGGGTCGTAAAGATTACTCTCCCTTTAGCTGTTATAATTCCTGGCAGCTGCAGCATACTCTGGTGCTATGGTGATGAAGGCATGATGAGAGGAAGACTCTAATTCTTTTATATATTTTTATTATTATTTCTTTTTTTTTAATCTCCCTCCTGTCAGCAGTGTTGCCTCAGGCTTTCTCTGCTGCCAAACCAGCCTGTTGGTTCCACAGCTGACTATTGATTTATTCAGAAAAAAATTGAGCTTTTGCGCTTGCGAATTTTATTGACGTCATGTATATTGCAACATGTGTGATATAGAATTCATGCGAGGGGAAAAAAAAAGCACCAGTCAGCCGTAAATAATGTGTGCAATCTGTGACATGTCATACGCTTTCTCATCATCACCTGCTGTGATCTATTCACCACAAACTTGTATCTCGTGTCATTTGCTTGCATACCTTCCACGTTTCATCATTTTCTATGATTTGCATGTAGTTAGTAGCTATAGCGTTATTACAGTGGTTCCCAAACAGGGGTACGTGTGTACCTTGAGCTTAATTTGATCAAATCTTGCACCTCATTTTTTTTTTTCAGCACCTCATTTGCTTTTAATAAAATTTTGAAGTATTATATTTGGACAGCTGTGTCTTTTATTGAGTTGAAATCACTGGAAATTGCATTTTACACCCAAAATTGAATGTAAAAACTGAGCACGAGTGAGGATGAGGGGGAGAGTCAGGCCACGCCCACGCTACGTGTAAAGTGTGATTTTACACAAAAATTGTTTCTCTGTCAGCTTGGAAGAACATTTGGATTTAAAGAGCTTTTTTAAGCCATTTAGTGAAACTGAGCCTGAGGTAAAGAAGTCCAAGATGGTTTCTGTTGAAATCGCAGTAAGGAGCAGCAGCACAACAACAGTTAGCATAGCAAGTAGCAGCACCTGTAGCGATGATGCTGAGGCTGTGAAATATGTAACTAAAAAAAAAGTTGCAAGGATACAATAGGATCCATTGCGTTTTTTGGCTGTTTTGGACAAAAAAACAGGTAAACACACATTTTATTTTTATTTTCTGCTGTACGACTGATTCATTAGAGAAGTTATGGCCTTCTGGGTGTAAAAGTTTGTAAATATTTTGTATTTGTGGGTTTTTGTGTTCTGAAAGTTTAGTGACCTTAGTGATGAGAGTGGCTACATTAGTGGTGATTTTGTGCTGTCCTTGGTGCTGAAACATGGTGGGTTTGACAGCTGTCACTCAGAGTGAGAGACGGATGCGCTCTATAATGGGCGATTGGCCGTGCTTCTTTAACGCTGATTCATCATTCTTTTATCAAACATTTAGATTAATTGGTTGTTTGTGTTCATGGGATATTATTGGCCCATTTAGTTAGCAAATGGTGGTTTAAAAAAAATGTGTTCCGTGACATTTTTGTTTCACTCTTGCTGCCAGAACAACACCCGGCCTGCGTGTACCCCTGGGGGTACAGGAGTTCATTGCAGGGGGTACTCTGAAAGATTTAACATCTAACACCTAAACATGTTTTCTCTTAATTAAATATTAATATTAAAAATCTGTAACAATACCTGTTGATCTTCTGCCCATATTTATGCATATTTATATTTATTTTATTTTAATTCTTGTTTTATTTTGTATAATTCTATTGTGTTATTTGCACATTGTGTTCTTTGGTTTCAAAATTTTTGTTATTGATTAGTAAAACTAAACAGGAAAGTAGAAATGTCATATAGCACTGTTTTGCATTGCATTTTGCACCATTGCTGTTGTTGTTTCCTCAGAACATTTGCACAATACCTGAAGGTGTTATATTGTATTATTCTAGTTTTTAAAATAGGTTTTAATACTCACTATTGAAGTAATCACATGCAAGTTGCATGGTATGTGAAAAAAAATCCACTTCAAATTTCACTTATTGTTCATAATTTATAGATGAGCCATTGTTAATGAATGAAATGAAAAATAATATGAAATTATGGAGAGGGTACTTTTGATATGAAGAAGGGTTACACACGATTTGAAAAAAATGCAAAGGGGGATACACAACACGGGAAAGAAAAGATTGGAAACCACTGCTTTATTGTATTCATGTACATACAGTAAATATGTGGTTGCTCACAGAGCAGGTTGACAGTAAACCTAAAGTGGAAATAATGTGAATTTCTTTCCATCTCACAGTATTAACAATGGTCGGAGCCGCTTCCTTTGTTGTCCTCCACATTGACAGGGAGGTTATACTTGGAATGCATTGCTGGAGTCTGACAGCTGTCAGCTCCCTGGCACCTTTAAGCATGCTGCTCTCCCATAGGTGCCTGTAGAGAACCTGCAATGCACATCTGTCAGACATGCGGCGTGTTACTGCAGCGTCTGAGCAGGGAGTTGGAATGACTGACATATGAAAAGGATTTCTAAAGGACATAACGTGTAGCTTTTTTTTTGGTGGTTTTGTTAAATCATTTCAAGAAACTTAGATTTTTACATTATTTGATCTTGAGATGAGATCATTACGTGCTAACATACAACAATATCTCATGTAACTAAATATAAATCCTACTCTTGTTTTGAAAACTATAAAAACACGTTTAATGCTATAGAAACAACCAATAACTATGATTTTAAAATTTATTTTATAAATAAAAAGAAAAAATATTAGTGATTTTGTGTTTTATGTATTATTGCATGATTTCTGTAACCAACTCCCATATCATGGACTGTGAATAATGTCACACTAATAGTCTTTTATAAATATAAGTATATTTACAGTATAGATATACTGTAGATATAGATATGAAAAGAGGTTAAAAGTGACAATGATGGGTCAACATATGCAACATTAGGTGGGAAAAGTGGTGGAAAGGGTTTAAAAGTGTTGAAAATGTCTTGAAAGTGGAGACAATGTGCAGAAAGGGCATTGAAATGTGATGGAGAAGTGGCAGAAATAGGCGTAATGTAGCAAAATGCATTAAAAAGAGCAAAAATATGGTGAGAAAAAATGATGAAAATAAGTTTGGTGTAGTTGTAGAAAAAGTGTAAAAATAAGCAAGAATTTGCCCAAATGGTTAGTCTTAAAGGCATCTGGCGACCCCCTGTCAGTGTCTCGCGACCCCAAAGGGGATCCTGACCCCAAGGTTGAGAACCCCTGCATTATAGTACGCTTTTACTTCACATGCTCGTTCAGCCTATGGAGTTTGTCAAAGAATAGATAATATTGCCTTCAGACAAATGCTAATGGCTTTGGAGAGGATTACTCTTGACTAGCAGAAATAGAGAATTATTGATGCATATTGACAGCTAGCATGTTGTACAGTATATTGATTAATCTGCTGTACTGAAGCTTTACCATCCAATTGATATCTTTTATGCTGTGGGTATTATTCTGACCTTCCCCAGAGATGAAGCACCATTTCTTATTATTTTACTCAGCCTCCAACACATCCTATTACAAGTCAATGCTGCAACGTCCGCATTCAGAGCTAACCTTGCTGTGAAGGGGTTCATCCTGCATTTAGTTTTTTATTAGTTATTTCCTCTTATGGCCTGCAAAATCCAGCCGGTGCGTCAAAAAGAGATTTGTGGAGCTTTTAGCAACTCATCATCCTGAGAAGCCCAAATAATACTCATTATTTATCCAAAGAGTTCTTTTGGCACCATCTTCCACAGAGTGGAGATCTAAAAGCTAGGGCATTATTCTGTTAGATGATAAGTTTTCCTCACTGGCCTTCGAGGTGTAAATTACACATTATTGCTAATAAATGTAGCCTAACCTGGGGAGCACAGCCGATTGGTTCAGCTTAAGAGAGAGGTGAAGGAGGAAGTGGGGAAAATATATCTGGCCATTATTAATGCTCAAAATTGAAAGCCTACTTTTGTTTATTCCCAACTTGGCATGGACACACTACCCCAGCTGTGTAGCACTGTAATTCGTCTGAAAGCTTTCACATACTCTGGAAGTTAAATGCCTCATTTTAGGTAATCTGTCCAGCCTATAACGTGCACTCCATTCCCCCAGGGACGGATTAAACATGGGGATCAGACATTAAATGTTTCATATTTTTTGTATCAAGGAAATCATAAGAAAATAAATCAAGATTATATATATTTAAATCTGCAAAACAATTTCTATTGAATAATAACAAATATCCCTAAACAAACTCATCTGCCTCACTGGTTGATGGTCCTTACACAATAGAACAAGAGGAGAACAATAGGAGGAACATTTCCACAAAGCACTGGTAATTTTGACTAAATGCACTTAGCTTCATTATTTAAGTTATGTTCTAGTTTTTGTTTTTGTCACTCTTTTTATTTAGAAAAAAAAATCAATCATCTTTGTGCATAATGTAATCAAAGTGTTCTGAGTGGACAGTGGATCTCATCTCCTTCTCCTGACTGTAAAATGACATTTAGAAATCTAGGAGTGTGACGCTCCAAGAATTTGGATGTCAGCCAATCAGAGATCTTTCTACAAACACGTGTGCTCCAAGAACTGGCGTTCCTATTGGTCGCTCATCTGACTGACACGTTCAGGTACCCTCGGTAGTAAAAGTCTCCATAACAACTTTAGACATAACAGTCACACAGCAAATCAAGCGGAAAAGGCGGATCGCTTTTGCTTTGCGTCCAAGCAGACTTCCGTGACTGTAGAGGTCCGCACCACACGTACGCACTGGTATCAGAGAGAGAGTGAGAACGGACAGGATGTATCGCATGTAAACCACCAAGAGAAGCTTATTCACGGTGAATTTATTTTATAGTCTGGGTGTGGAGTGATGGTTATCAGTCCGCTCAGGCCGGGACGAGCCGACGGCAGCAGGCTCTGCTCAGGACAGCAACTACAGAGTGATACTTGTATTCATGCTAGAGTCTCTAAAACACCAGAAAAATCTCCAATAACACAAGATAAAGTCCATACACTTGTCACTAGTCTATATTGAGAAAAAAAAGTCACTAAGAGCGTTCACAAAAGTCACTGGTATGGGAGGTTGAGTTTTGGTTTTGGTTCCAAAAACGGAGCGGAGAGAGGATTCTGCAAACTGCAGCTTTAAAAGTGCGCAGAAACGTTTGCCTTTTCCATTTGTTCTTTCACAACATTCAACAATGGAGCAGCAGGGGTGGTGTGTAGCTCAGTGGGTTGAGCGCCCGCCCCATGTACGGAGGCTGTAGTTCCTCACCTGCAGCGGGTCCAGGTTCGATTCCCGGCCTGGGACCCTTTCCTGCGTGTCATTCCCTGCTCTCTCTCACCCCCTTCCTGTCAAGCAACTGTCATATAAAGGCCACTAGAGCCAAAAAAAAATCCTTTAAAAAAAAAAAAAAAAAAACAATGGAGCAGCAACACGTTCCAGTTGTTTTAAAGACCTGTTTTGTGCCGTCGCCGGCTTACCCACAATATTGCACGCTCTACGTCATCGCCGATACTTCCTTTGTTTGATCCGAGAGAGGTTGTGTTCACGGCGCTACTAATCTCTCATTAGAAACGCTCCAACTAAAGTAACCGCTCTAGAATTTGCCTGTTTGATCGACTCTAGAGACTTCCTAGAATCCAAGAGCATTTTACCTCTAGCTCTAGGTTCTGTTGGTGTAAATGCATCCATAGTCTCTTAAAAAATGTATATGGCATGATGAGGGGACTGCCACATGTATTTGACGAAATTCACGAAACTGCCACAAAGATGAACTTACAATAGCGATATTGTGACAAAACAGTTAGTCTTATGAATAAAATCTAACTCAAACCAAATGCTATTCTTCTCTCCATGTAGTAAAACGTTACCCAGTTGATTGTATTAGTGTGATTCCTGCATCTGAGTGTCAGGTCTACTTGTGTCAGGTACAGTGGTAGTCGCTCATGGGTGAGGAAGGTAAACTGACATCCTGTGATGTGAGTGTAATGGACAAGTGTGTGAAAACCAGAACTAAAGCTCGAGGGTTGCACCTCCAATTCTGCCTCCATTCACATGAACACACACAAATACACAATTAAAATCAATCATAAAGGATTTTTGTTTAAACAGGATTTATTGCAGAGCTTGTAAAATTATACAGTCTATAATAAAACGTAGTCTATTCCAACCACAGACACCAAACTGGATGCAGTCAGGGCAGAAAGAGAATGCTTAACCAATCGTTGAACTTAATTCTGTGGTTTTTACATGGCGGTAATAAACCCTCCTCACCTCTTCATTAGCTCATTTTAACAGGGGGCTGTTGCTCCGAGCTGCTTGGTGGACATTGCTTTTCAGTGCAGTCACTGCAATATTTCCAGCCTTGTCAAGGCCCTGGAGTGCTTACACTCTGCCAAGAAAATAAGCCACGGGACACAGTGGCATTATACATGCGAAGGTCAGCTTGTTAACCAAAGTAATTGGATTCTCCAACCCTCTCTGGGTGATGGGAGCTTTTTTTTTTCCACACATCCTTTTCCCACACATCCTTTTCCCTGACTCCAATTGTGATTGATTTCTTTCTTTAAATTTAAAGCAAAGACAAAGGCTGAATCAATAGTGCCTGCTTCCATCAGTAATAATCAACATAATCATATCAATGTATTTTACATATGTAATATAAAGTGCTGCGCTCATTTTATGGATTTGAATATATTGGTCCCCTAAACCAGGAGTTCTCAACCTTTTGGTCGGGACCCCATTTGGGGTTACACTGGGAGTGGGTCAGCGGTATATTTTTTTTTTAACAACTTGAGCCCATTTTTGCTTACTTTTACCCATTTTCTGCAACTACACCAAACTTGCCATATTTTAACCTATTTTCATCACTTTTTCTTATCATATTTTTGTTTTTTTTAATGCATTTTTGCTACATGACTCCCATTTATACCACTTCTCCATCAAATTTCAATACCTTTTCTGCCCATGTTTTCCTTTTTCAAGACATTTTCGGCACTTATAAACCCTTTCCACCACTTTTCCAACCTAAGGTTGCATATGTTGACCCATTATTGTCATTTTTAACCTATTTTCACCCTATTTCATGCCTATTTTTTGCCAATTTAACCACATTCACGATTTGTTGTGCCCACTATTTGCCAGTTTAAAGTAATTGTTTCTACTTTTAAGCCAATATCGACATTTTGAACCCTTTTTACCACTTTTTCTGTCCATTTTCGGCCACTCTAATTTGCAGCATTTAACCAATTTCAGTGGTTTTTAAAATTTCATTTCACCACCTTTTCCACCATTTTTGGTCACTTTTAATCCTTTTTAAATATGATTAAAACAAGGATTTACATCTTTAAGATGACTATATTCTACAGTCCAAATAATAATACACTTCCTGGATAACAGTGGATATTATTCAGATAAATAAATAAATGTGTTTATCACAGATTCATACAACAATGGACCATCATTTTGCCGACTTTTTGGATGGACCCCAAAAATCTCTCCCCTTTATTCCCCCTTATAGATGACCCTGTCTCCACATGACTGTTCTCAACCACCTTCAGGTACAGTGGGGGTCCCCAGTCTCTGGCACCTTTATTTTGGGGGTTGCGGGCTGAAAAGGTTGAGAACCCCTGCCCTAAACTATGTGGAGTTCATACTAATAATCCTTAAAGAACATGAAGTTGTATTCATGAAGCTAATATAGTATATTAAACTAATTCAAAAAGCCGACCTGTAAGACTTTACATTAAAGTTAAAGTCAGGTAAAAGGTAGCTCAAATCCATTGTGGGTGGAAAGGAAAGCGAAGAAATGGCTCGAAAGCAAATATCAATAATTCACAACATGGAAATGTTAACGTTATAGAGGGGGGGGGGGGGATGGGAGAGAAAGAAGGGGGACGGAGAGAGCAAGTGGTAAACTGTGCTCTCGGCTGTTTTGAGCAACCTTAGAAAACCATTAATTAAACAACCAAACTTTGACCAATAAAGACCCTGAAAACAGCTCAAACTCCAGGTGAGCTTTTTAAATGAATAAATAGAGCAGAGCACTCAGAGAGCCAAACCCTCCGCTAATCACCAGATCTCCTCTTTAGATATTGGCAGGTATGGATCAGTGAGTCTGATCATGGTACCATCGATCATTCACACTTTAAAGGCTTGGTAGACATTGTTATCCCCATTATTTACAATACAGCAGGTCTGAATAAATGGGCACTGCCATTTTTTTTTTTTGAAAAAATGGGATTAAATGATTTAGATGAAACTCAACCTGACATAACATGAATTTTTGAAAACTTGTCAATGATGAGCAACTGGGATATTTGTTGTGCCTTTTATATTCTACTTTTAACTCCTGAGATGTTTCTTCTTCTTCTTCTTCTTCTTCTTCTTCTTCTTCTTCTTCTTCTTCTTCTTCTTCTTCTTCTTCTTCTTCTTCTTCTTCTTAGTATTAGTATTAGTATTAGTATTAGTATTAGTATTAGTATTAGTATTGTTATTGTTATTGTTATTAATATTATTGTTATTATTATTCAATTCATGACTAAAATTCTAGTTATGACTCCACAGTTTTGAGAGTTTTTAATCATTTCTGCTGCTTGATTAACTGACTGCTGTCAACTTACCAGTGCAATGACAATGACAATAACGCTTCTATCTATATTTAGATTTTTGAAACTGATTCAGATTCACATATGGATCTATTTTTTTATTTTTTTGTACATTTTTTAAGTTAAGTACTTTTAATGAAATCCTGCTAACAGGCAAACACATAAATAAACGCTGGTGAAACTGTAACCTCCATCGCGGAGGTAATGAATGAATGAATAGATAAATAGATAAACAAAATGTGACCCAGATTAATTCACACTTTATTACTTTACGTTAAATATTTTAAATACAATTACGTGCAGCTTAAAGTACCGCATTTCACAATAAATACAAATACTCAACTCCAACATAACACAACATAACGTAACGTAACGTAACGTAACGTAACCCAACACGCTTAAGTTTTCTCACTGTATGCATGTAATGTATTTAACTCTTTATCATAGGCAAAAGAAAAGAAATAATCTTGTGTGAATTTTTGATGCGTTGAGTAGTTTTCCATCATTTATTCTTCATAGAATCAGAAAACACACTACTGTATAATACAATGTCAGCAGTGCAGGTTAGTTATAGAAAGACAATGAAGCGTTTGAATAACTGTATTAAAACGCCCTGCTATAATTTTAAAATTACCGTGATAAATATGAATTACATTGGCTATTAGGAAGCAAGCGTCGCCTGATTAAAAAAAACGACCAAAAGCTCTTTGGCCCTTTGATGACTCTGCAATGCAGAATACAATTCCTAAAGAGTCACAAGGTTCAGACTCCCAGAGATAAAGAAGGAAAGGCACTCCGCCAAAAGCACTCAGACTGCTGGAAAACACTGGGAATCAGGAACAATGTGTGAAAGATAAACTACTGCTTTTGGCAAAGTCCACCTCCCAGGCTGCAGTAAAAGGGTACACAACCTTTTCCTGTAATAGCATTAAAAAAACACTCTTTACACTTTATGGTAAATTACTATCTATGGGATATGTGACTTTTTTTTTTTTAACTTAGGACTCACCAAGCCATTATTTCAACATTATTAACAGGTCCCATGTGCAATATAGTGCTCCTTAAATTAGGTTATTATAATAGTGGTGACAGCATGGTAAATGGTAAATGGACTTGATTTTATATAGCGCTTTATCACCACACTGAAGCAGTCTCAAAGTGCTTTACATGCAGCATAACATCATTTATCCGATATACTGTATAAGGAATGTTGATACACAAAATTATTCTGCAGCATGTTTTGGCCAACGTGTGTACCTGTAAATCTAGTTTTGCAACTTATATATATCGTTAGTAAGTATAAGAAAAAAGAGCAACAATTCTACTTAGGACAGCAGTAAAATATAATAATGTATATACAGTGGTATGAAAAAGTTTGGGCACCCTTGTAAATGTTCATGATTTTCCTTAATAAATAATTGGTTGTTTGGATAACAAATTCCAGTTAAATTTATCATATAGGAGACAAACACAGTGATATTTGAGAAGTGAAATAAAGTTTATATGATTTACAGAAAGTGTGCTAGAATTATTTAAACAAAATTAGGTATGTGCATAAATGTAGGCACCCTTGCATCTTATTGATTTTAATACTCTTAGCACTAATTATTGGAACTCAAAATTGTTTTGGTAACCTCAGTGATCCTTGATCTCCATACACAGGTGAATCCAATCATGAGTCAGGGTATTTAAGTAGGAAAATTCTAGGTGTTTCCTCTTTGCAACTTCTCTGATTAGTGGCAACATGGGAGCCTCAAAACACCTCTCAAATGACCTGAAAACAAAGATTATTCAACATCATGGTTTAGGGGAGGGATACAAAAAGCTATCCCAGCGATTTAAGCTTTCAGTTTCAACTGTGAGGAACATTGTGAGGAATTGGAAGACCACAGGCACAGTTCTAGTTAAGGCCCGAAGTGGAAGACCAAGAAAGATCTCCGAAAGGCAGCAGCGCAGGATGGTGAGAACAGTCACAGTCAACCCGCAGACTAGCTCCAAAGACCTACAACATCAGCTTGCTGCAGATGGTGTCACTGTGCATCGTTCCACTATTCAGCGCACTTTACACAAGGAGATGCTGTATGGAAGAGTAATGCGGAAAAAGCCTTTTCTCTGCACACGCCACAAACGGGGTCGCTTGAGGTATGCTAAAGCACATTTGGACAAGCCAGCTTCATTTTGGAACAAGGTGCTGTGGACTGATGAAACTAAAATACAGTTATTTGGGCATAACCAGGGGCGTTATGCATGGCGGAAAAAGAACACAGCATTCCAAGAAAAGCACTTGCTACCTACAGTAAAGTTTGGTGGTGGTTCCATCATGCTGTGGGGCTGTGTGTCCAGTGCAGGCACTGGGAATCTTGTTAAAGTTGAGGGGCGCATGGATTCCTCTCAATATCAGCAGATTCTGGAGAACAATGTCCAGGAATCAGTGACAAAGTTGAAGTTGCGCCAGGGCTGGATCCTTCAACAAGACAATGATCCTAAACACTGCTCAAAATCTACTAAGGCATTCATGCAGAGGAACAAGTACAACATCCTGGAATGGCCGTCTCAGTCCCCAGACCTGAATATTATTGAAAATGTATGGTGTGCTTTAAAACGGGCGGTCCATGCTCGGAAACCATCAAACCTGACTGAACTAGAGATGATCTGCAGAGAAGAATGGTCCAAAATACCTCCCACCAGAATCCAGACCCTAATTGGAAGCTATAGGAAGCGTTTGGAGGCTGTTATTTCAGAAAAAGGAGGATCTACAAAATATTAAGTATTTTTTTTCTTTTGTGGTGCCTAAACTTATGCACATGCCTAATTCTGTTTAAATAATTCTAGCACACTTTCTGTAAATCGAATAAACTTTATTTCACTTCTCAAATATCACTGTGTTTGTCTCCTATATGATAAATTTAACTGGAATTTGTTATCCAAACAACCAATGATTTATAAAGGAAAATCATGAACATTTACAAGGGTGCCCAAACTTTTTCATACCACTGTAATGGTATAAAATGTATTACTTACTCAATAAGGCAAGGCAAATGTATTTGTATAGTGCATTTCATACACGCGGCCACTCAATGTGCTTTACACGATCAAAAATACAACAGACAACATTCAACAGCTTAAAAATCAATAAGAACATTAAAATCAGCAGTTAAAACATTTAATATCAGCAGTAAAAATATTTAAAATCAGCAGTAAAAACATTTAAGATCAGATGTAAAAATATTTAAAATCAGCAGTAAATACATTTAAGATCAGATGTAAAAATATTTAAAATCAGCAGTAAAAACATTTAAAATCAGCAGTAAAAACATTTAAAATCAGCAGTAAAAACATTTGAAATCAGCAGTAAAAACATTTGAAATCAGCAGTAAAAACATTTGAAATCAGCAGTAAAAACATTTAAAATCAGCAGTAAAAACATTTGAAATCAGCAGTAAAAACATTTTAAATCAGCAGTAAAAACATTTTAAATCAGCAGTAAAAACATTTAAGATCAGCAGTAAAAACATTTAAAATCAGCAGTAAATACATTTAAGGTCAGCAGTAAAAACATTTAAAATTATCAACAAACACATAATAAAATGTATATATTGTGTATCATGAATTGAAATATTGCCACTATTTTGTATTTAAAATGTAATTGATGAAATTTATAAAGCAAACATGAAATAGTAAACAATATTATGTACATGTATATGTAGATCTATATATGTGTGTATGTATATGTATACATAAAACCCAGAGTATATATTGAATGTGTATTGTAAAAATTGTAGTATATGTTTCCTTTTTTTTTTTTTTTGTAATATTAGCTATGGGTTCTTACACTGGGAGGAGTTCACCAAGAGACATATAATTTTTTTTAACAATTTGAGCCCATTTTTGTTTATTTTTACAATTTTTATGCAACTTACACTTATTTTTATCACTTTTTATGTCATAATTTTGCTCCTTTTAACACATTTTTGCAATATTGCTCCCATTTCTGGCACGTCTCCTTCAAATATAAAATTCTCCATTCAAATTTTATTTCATTTCTGAATAAAACAAGGATTTACATCTTTAAGATGACTATATATTATGGCCCAAATGATACTAAACTTCCTGGATAACAGTGGATATTATTGATATTATTGATTATTATTATCCCCCACCTATAATCTATGACCCACTTGAGATCAAACTGGTCCATATTTGGCCCCTAAACCAATATGTGTTTGACACCCCTTACATTAATTAGAGTGAAATTATTTCTAGATTATTTCTAATATTTGCTCTTCTTCATTATTTTATTTTGCAATTTGTTTTCTTGTATTATAACTTCTCAACCAAGTGCGTGTATTTTACTATTATAAACTATATTGACAACATCAATGCTTTTGAAGATTAATAACTAAACCATTTTGAATTAATTTGAGTAAATTATTTCACCACTTAATTACGTGACTGAATTACATGTAAGTTGTTTTTCCAAATTAAAAGAAATGAAAAGACTTCAGTGCTGCTGCTCAGAGCTAAAGCCATGCAGCACCATGGGAAAGATTACAGAACACTGCTGCTTTTGAGGGATGAAACTGCTTTGAATCAAAAGATCAATCAAATCAAACAGGCTGCAAAATGGCGTATTACATCGTATCACTCTCTGTATAATTAATTATGTCATCGTTTTACCATAACCCACAAAATCAAAGGTGGTTTTTCATTTTGTGTGATATTAACTCCTTGAAAGAGCTTTTTTTTTTTTTTTTTTTAAATTAATTTAAAAGTAAAAACCAACAAAACACCAACTAAATTAGAGTTAAAAGCTGCTTATTTTATACACTTCTCTGTGTTCAGTAATTAGGATTTAACTCTTGTAAATGTCTAACCTCGATTATTGCCTCATTGTGGTCCCTGGCCCTGTTGAGATTGTCTGCTTTAAATGCATGAGCATGTGATACGTTCCCCACTAATGCTGCTTTATTAAAGCTGGGGGAGGTGAGTAATAGTAACATGTGTGGCATTCCATTCGTCACACATCGCAGCTGTCACGCTGCCATTTACAGGAACAGATGCTAAGTTAAAGACTCAGCGTAGGAAACAAACGTGAAACAAGAACATGTGGCTGTGTGACTCCAAAGGTCTCAGTATTCAAAATGTGCGATTATTAAAGATTAGTTCCATGGAATTGGGCAATAAGATGAAATCATAGCCCTAAAGCAGAAGTGGAGCAGGATTTTACAAGTGAGAGTGTTCTATGGGTAGGGCAACTGCTGACTCCCAATTTAGTTTATTAAATTAATTTACTAAAAACATTGTAAAAGTGTTATTAGGTCAGTGATACTCAACATGTGACTCTGTAGTTTATATCTTAATTTTAATAATTATTCCCCCAGAATACCTTTAAAGGGGAATCTTTTTCTTTGGGTATTTTGCAACTTCTTTTGTACCATTTTAGTTTTTTTTTAGATTTTAGCTTCTTTTTGCCAATAAATATCCCTTTTTTCAATTTTTTGTCCATTTTTTTCAGGTTCTTTTTTGTTGTTGTTGATTCTTTACCTTTAAAACTTTTGCCACTTTTTATTTTATTTATTTAAGCTACCTTTTGCCCAATAAATAAAAGTGATTCGTTACATTTTTGCACCCAACAGTTACGGAATGATTTTTTTTTTATTTTTACTTTTTTGTTTTAAAATGATCAGCGGACATTGTGAAATTAAAAAAAAAAAATGAAATGACCAGACAACAATCAAATGTATCACACATACTTAGAGCCTGGGATTTTTATTTTATTTTTTTTTAATATATTTTGAATTTAATCAATTAGTGTTATTTTATTTTAAAAAGAATTGTTCATTTTGACAAACCTTTTATTTTAAAAAGATGCCTTTGAGGAAAATAAATTTGGTTCCAATTGTGTAAGATCTGGGGTCTTCCTTTTTACGTTTATACATGAGATGTTTACTGTATTCAAGGGATTTATTACCAACAATACATTAGTGGGGTGAAGGTAACTAGTAACTTTTACTTGGAGTACTATTTAATTGAGCTACTTTTTACTTGTACTTGAGTATTTTATGTATGATGTACTTGTACTTGAGAACAATTTCAATAAATTACCAGTACTTCTAGGATATATCAGTACTCTTTACACCTCTGAAAACTAGTGACCTTGGTGCAAGTGTCCACATTTTGCAAGTGTATAAACTTTTTTTTTTTTTTTTTACCATGTCTTTAAAGTCGGAAAGGTTGTAATTTTGTGAACACCCTGTCAGGTCTTTTTTTACTTTTGCTGTGTGCGCAGGGGTTGACATTGAGGAGCAGGAACACACCTACATTTTGATCCAAAATCCCTATTTAAGTTAAGGTAAAATAAATACAGACGTCACGTTCTCCACTGTGTGGCTGCTCGGGCCTTTAAGCCCGTCCTGTCAAGTTGCTAGAGATCCTGGGTTTGGATCCCGGACAAGCCCCCACAACGAAACACAAAGAGATCACACAGGGTCATCACATCTAAAAATCCAAACCAACAATATAAAACATGATGTCAATAGCTCTATATAATAATAATAATATATGTATAATGGTGAAACTTTATTGGTAATATTTCATGACACAAAGGCTAAAATCATTGATTATTTCTAAAATGAGTGGCAGCTTCGCTCTGCAAATGCAACGGATTAAAATGTGGTTTTGTAAAATGGAAATCTTTCCTCTCATCCGCTCGGCAGGATAATTTTCCTCCTCTATAGGGGTCCATCTGGGCCTCTGAAAAGAACTCTTGTCTGTTCAATTGAACCCAATGTGCTCGTGTTTCCTGGTCACATCTGCTAAGGGGGCTTGTCAGCTGCCACTCGGACTTGTCCAATTACTCCCCAATTTTGAAAGCTGGAGGGGTAAAGGGAAGGATGCGCAGATGGACTGACATTATGGATAGATCTGGGAAATGATATCTGAAAAAAGATAGGGAGACAGTGACAGGGGTGGATTTTCTGTCCTGCCCACTACATTATCAGTGGACACCATGTAGAAGCCATTATTAAGTCACTGATGCGCAACATGTGGCTTTTTATGCCTCAATTTTAATTATTACCCAAAAACCTTAAAAGATGGACACTCTTCAACCTCTTTTTACATTTTCCAACTTCCTTTGACCTATTTTTGCCCCTTTCCAAAAAGTTCCGACACTTCTTTTAGACTTTAGCTACCCTTTTCCAACAAATATATATATTTTTCCTATCTTTTGACACTTTTATGAACATTTTTTGTCTATCTTTTTTTTTTTAGGCCATTTTTTTATCCAAATAAGCAAACTTTTGTCCAGTAAATACCACTTGTTTAATTTTTTTCCTGACATTTTGCCTCTGTTCCACATATTTGCCCTTTTTCACTATTATTTACCACATTTTGCCCCTTTACACAATTGTTTTGCAACATTTTGCCCATTGAAGCTACCCTTTTCCATTACATACCACCTGGTTCCTCTTTATTTGCCCATTTTTTTTGGCTAACCTTGGCTGCTTCTGGCCCATTTTAGTGACTCTGCACTCTTTTCTTGCCACATATTTGCCATTTTTGGACCATTTCTGGCTACTTGTCATCATGCATGCCTGCCTCCACTCGCTTGTGGAAAAAAAAAAAAAAAAACATAGCGGCCAGTCCACCCCTGGCCAGAGATATGAAAGCCAAATATCAGACATGTTTCATTTGTGCGTCATTTCTCCTTGTAGAAGATGGACACACTAAACTGTAACACTTTTGAGTCCAACAACCTTCCAGGGCGGAGCGATGCCTGTCCAAAGCTTATACATCACAGATTGATGCTAAAGCAACATACCAGGAAGGAGCATTTGCATCATGCATCCAAGCCTGAGCCCTAGATTTATGGAGGCCAGAGCGTTCAGTCTCTGGGAGACACATTTACTCTCAGAAAGTCTCCGTCATCAATCACAATTCAGCACCAAGGACGTCCTGTTTTCTCACGCATCTGCTGTTTGACACTTAAATTGAATGACACAGCAGACGCCTTTTATTGCTTTCTCCATTTGCAGGTTTCTCGTTTAGGACTTGGTATAGATCTAGAACGTTCATGATGCTCTGTATTTCACATAATGCATAAAAACAAAACAAATAGTTTCGGAGGCTGTGATTTACTTAAGTGCAGATTTGTAATTTTTTTTCTTAACATATCCAAAGTGAGTCAGGAACACAACAGTTTAAGAGCATTCTGGGTGCCTTAACTGCACGAACACAAACTAATTCAGTGCACAGCAAACCTGGATTGTTTTTATTTGTGTTTTTCCATCAACTAATTTGTGACAATGTATGCGTCAAATATAAACAAATACACATACATATAAACAGAAGAATGAAGTCAGCCGTAACTTTGTAAGCATTCATTCCAAATTTAATTAAGAGAAAGCACAACCAAGCAAAGATTTCAAAATAAAACGCCAAAGGAGTCACACAAATGAGGTGAAAATATTACATTTCAAAGATTGCAGTCATGACAGGTCAAGTTACTGTTTGTTTTAATGAATTTCTAAATCAAAAATATCATTCAAGCAGCAAGTTTTTGAGAATATACTGTAAAAGCTGCAGCTGCTTGTACTGTGGACTGAATGGGTGCAACAGTGGAAAAATGTCAGTATTCTGAAGGTGATAGACTGAAGCAGCATATTGAAGGAAAAAACAATGAACTATGAATGAGTTCCTTTTTGGAACTGAGAGCTTAGTTTAAAATTAGATTATGAACTGAGTTTTTTTTGTTTTTAAATCAGCACTTTTACTTTTACTCTACTACATTTAAAATAAAATAAATAAAATTAAAAGAAAACATTTCTTTACTCTGTTAATTTTAGTTTGCCACCTTATTACTCGTTACAAATTAAAATATGAATGTAACTAATCTTGAATGGACGTGTGCGAGAGCATGAAAAGGAACAACTTCTGGTTCGTTCGTGGATTGGATATCAAAAAGTCAGGATTTCCCAGGGACCCTGAATGCATCGCGGGAACAGTTCATTTAAAAGATGTACTGAGTTTACATCTTACTGAGATTGTATATGGGCATATACACGCACATGCGCACTACCGGAAAATACATTTTTGATTAAAAAAAAAATCATTTTTGTTTATTTTTGTTTTCAAAGTGAACGAACATTTTTTTTTTATTTTATTTATTTTATTTTTTATTGGCTTAGATTGGGTTAGGGTTAGGGTTATAATCTCAGAGGTAAACTCAGTACGTGACACTGAGTTTACCTTTGTACTGAGATTCTATTACAATCTCAGTACATGACTGCTACGTACTGAGATGTACCGTTCTAGATTAGCCAAGAAATGCTCAGTCGACCATTGATAAAACATCAACCAATGATAGAAAAAAATATGATTGTCATGATCAGATTTATATGAATTATTGTAAAAACTGCATAGAATAAATGATAAAACATTTTTTTTCATACAAACACAATAAATGTAATAATAAAAACCTGCATAGAATAAATTATAAAACACATATTTTTTTCATACAAACACAATCCATGTAAAAATAAAAAACCTGCATAGAATAAATGATAAAACGTGTATTTTTTTATACAAACACATTGCTTTGAAATTTATTTTTTAATCTCAGCATGACGGAGCAAAACTCACAGTGAAACGAGCAAAAATACATTTTCCATGCATGTGTGCTGAGATCGATTATGAGCATGCGCACAACCGGAAAATTCATTTTTGCCAAAAAAAAAAATTATTCCTTTTTCTTTATTTTTGTTTTCAAAGTGAACGGACATGTGTTTTATTGGTTTATTGGATTAGGTTAGGGTTATAATCTCAGTACGGAGGTAAACTCTGTACATGACACCATAACTCTAATTTTTGCTTTATGTGAGAAATTCCACCAATTTCTGAAAGTTAAGGAATTGCTCTTTACAGGCAATATGAATCAATATCTCAGGCAGACACTTTATTCACAAACTGTTCATGCTTGCTCAGGTGTTTTTTGTTTGTATTGTCATACCATATATTTTTAATTTACCTAAAAGTGAAAAAAGGAGAACAAGGGGATTAAATGTGAGCCATTTTATGACTTTTTCTCAAATTATTTTCTAATAGGTGACTTTAACTTTTACATAGTTGTTTTTTTCAGGTACTTTATACATCTTTGGAATTGAACTAGTTTATTTTAAAATGTGTGAAGTGAACTTTAAACTAGTTTATGTAGAAAAAGGAGCTTTCCACAACAAGGTGAGGCACATCAGGGCTGACTAGAAAAGCTGATTACTGCAGGTGTGCCTCACCATAGTAACAGGGCGCAGAGAAGAAGTTCCACAAAGGTAGGGAGCATCTACACCAAAGTTCTGCGTTTGTAAAACCTGCAGAAATGCCATGAAACGTGAAGGATCTCTTACAGTGTTGATAGTATGTGTATAATGGGAATGTTTGATCATTATTTGAGAGAGGGAACAACATATTCCATTTTCTGCCAAATACGTTCCAGAAAGAAAACGCCGGGTTGTTTTTTTTTTTTTTTGTTAAAGCTTCTTCAGGTATACAGAAAGCAAATTATCCATAGTACATTACTGAATGGCTCATAAGGGGAAAATAAAGGTTTTGGAGTAAAATAAAGACTTGTGATCATCTAAATCTAGACGTTTTAAAAGCCATCCAATGAAGCGGATTAAATCATTTCTACAAAAAGAAGTGGGTTGAAATTCTGTGTTTATCACTTGATTGACGCTGAATACTTCATTACACGTGTTGCCTTTGGCAACGGCACAGCCACTCATCCGTCGTGGAAAAAACGTAATTTAAACACTATCTTGTGTCATAAAACAAGGTCTAGACAGAATTGTGAAAAGAAACCATTAGGAGCCGAATACACACTAAACTGTCCAATATTCCTTACGAAACCACAAAATATACTTATCGTGTGAAATCATAATATTTTCAAAACTGCATCATTAAGAATATATAATGTAATTATCACTTTTATGAGCAAGTATATATATTTTATTGTGATTTTAAAAAAGATTAGGGAAGGGTATATTTGATGCATCCCATGATCAATAAATGAAATACTTTTAGCAACTTTCAGGGTTTGCTTCCAAACATGACCAAAAATAGAAATCTATCAATATGCAACTCTAATATCTGCTCCAAAGCCAACATTATGACTTTTGAAGTTGTCTGTGACAGATTCTGGTTAAAGTGTTTTTAGATTAAATGTTTATAATAAAAAAAACTGATGTTTCAGTGGTGACACACACCGTGGATCACTGTTGAGCCCATTTTAGCTTATTTTTTACCATTTTTCTAAAACTACACCACTTGCAATTAATGCATTTTTTTCTACATTAATCCCATTTATGCCACTTCTCTATCAAATTTCAATGCCTTTTCTGCCAATTTTCTTTCATTTTAAAGGCATTTTTTGGCACTTATAAACCATTTCCACCACTTCTCCCACTTAATGTTGCAAA
Organism: Gouania willdenowi; assembly: GCF_900634775.1. Classification (NCBI taxonomy): domain Eukaryota; kingdom Metazoa; phylum Chordata; class Actinopteri; order Blenniiformes; family Gobiesocidae; genus Gouania; species Gouania willdenowi. The sequence goes on along the minus strand of NC_041064.1, from coordinate 8,528,760 downwards.
TGTTAACCTGTTATTGTCACATTTAACTTCTTTTTTTCCATATTTCATGCACATTTTTACCAGTTTAACCACATTTAAGATTTGTAATGCCTTTACTGGCCAGTTTTAAACTGATTGTTCCTACTTTTTTGACACTACGAACCCCTTTTACCACTTTTTCTGTCCGTTTTTTTGGCCAGTCTAATTTTCAACTTTTAACTCATTTCTTAAACTACCTTGTTTTTGTGTTCCGTCAGTAATGTTCAGGAAGGCTCATTACAGGTGACACAAAAGTTAAAGAACAAAAGCATTACAATCCATTTGTGCAGAGCTGTGGTTTATACACATGTTAATTTGGCAGTTTAAGTAAAATGTGCTTTTTTTAATGTTATCTTTAATTTGACCTTGATTGCACATTTCCGTAATGTATATTATGCACATTCTCCTTCAGTTTACACAAGTAGTTGCTTTTATATTCTGCCCATTTACCTTTCTTGAGGTACGAGCCCTTAAACAGACGCAGCTGTTCAATACTTTAGTCGGAAATATTTGCGGAGAATGGCTATGAGCACAGCTGTCCACCTATCAGTGATTAGATTGTAGATCCAGATGTTTCTTTTTCTACCATCATTAAAAGGTTTAGCTCTATCAGTAATTATCTCAGTATTAGCTGCAAACAGTGGAATTATTCTGTATTTGTCAGCAACGTTTTCAGCTGTTTATAAATATTATTAATATGATATGATGAAAAAGAGGCAGATGGTAGAAACTCTGAAAGATAACGGCTCCAAATTCTGCTGTAATCGTTGATTAATATTTAGTGTTCTTGCTTGCCCACACACATTTTAAAGTACCCTAACCTTTCACACTAAAGTGGGCAGTTATGTTATATTTAAATGTCGCTACATGGAATTGGTTTTACTCAGTTTGAAGAAGCACAAACAGAAATTGCACAACTTCAAAGCTGGCAAAAGATGGTTGGATACTAAATAACTTGCACAGCTAATCCAATACATTTCAAAGACGTTTCTATCATAGCCATTAGAACAAATGAAGTCCTTCTTGTAATAAGTTCAATAGGTACATAATGGCGTCACAATTTGCCAATCTCTACTCACCTCCTTATTTGTTGGTATACTTGACCTCCATTACACCTAAATCTGCACTTTGAAGTTGTCCTTTGAAGTCAACCCTCAATCAGGGCCCCTTACAACCTAGCATTAGCTGCCTATGCTCCTCCCACGTAGCATTAGCTTATTTTGAATAGACAACGGTTACTCTTATATTTCCTGCTGTTGATAAACTTGTTTTGCAGTTTATACCAAATGTTTAAAGAAGGGTTAATTATTGCAAGCTAAAGATTTATGAATTAAAATAAAGAATTTATATGAGGCGCCAATTGTAAAGTTGCGCTTGCTAAAAGAATCAGCAACATTTATCAACAAAACACATTTAAAAAACAGATGTGAATTTTTTTTATGCTGCTTTTGACCAGATTTACAGCAATATCAGTGAAATTTACTTATCTCGTAAAAATATAATGTCAATGCTAAATCTAAATATTAAATCTAAATGTAAACGATAAATATTTAATCTAAATGTTAAATCTAAATTTTGTTTTCAATTAATAGATTTTTTTTTGAGCAGGGACAAAAAAACAAAAGGAACAAAATAAGTCTTTGTGTGCAAGGAAAGACCAATAGAGAAAAACAATAAGAGGTGTTAAAAATAATATCTAGGGTCCATGTACAGTTTTATTGTAATAATATCTGCTCAAAAGCTTGTTCTAAATGTTAAATCTAATTTTAAATGTTTAATTTGAATCTAAATGTCATGGGTGAAATTAAATATTTAGCTAATATGCAAATTCACCGGAAGTACCAAAATAAAAGCTCATTTAACATTTAGATTTATTTTTAATATTTAATATTTCAATCTAAATTTAACATTTCGATTTAGTATTCACAAATTTCATAAATATAGCTGTAAATCTGATCAAAAGTAACATAAAAATGTCACATGTTTTTTAAATGTGGTTTATTGCTAAATGTTGCGAAAAGTTTATTTGACTCTGTAACTTTAGAAATCGGCAACCACATAAATTTCCGAGTTAAATCAACACTAATTCTTTGACATAAATCTGTTGTCTTCGTAAATGAACTACATGTTACAATGCATGTGCTAATCTGCCCCGTCTGAAAGCGAAAAAATGAAAAATATATCAAGATCTTTTCATCGTGATTGAATATTCCTTTATATGCCTTTCCTGAAGCAATCATCCAGCACTATATTGATATGCTCGGCCATGGTGGATTTGGCTGATTGCTGAGATGAAAGCTGCACATTCTATATTCTTTCACATATAACAGAGTGACACCCTAATCCTCTGATCTTGCCAGTTTAAATTCAGACTGTGTTGCTTTTTCCCCCTCACCCCACAAGGGAAATTAATAAATGATTAAAGTCTAGTGGAGTCAAGGGAAAGAATGGTAAAGAGGTATAATGTTGCATCGCTGGATGAGGCTACCTTTCTGCACTCGCGCTCATGTCTCTATCAGCCTGTGGAAGCTGAGACCGGACGCTGTGATCGTCTTTGATGACAGTTGTCTATCAAAGACAAGACAATGAGATGAATTCATTAAAAAGTCAAACAAAAAATGATCTTAAATTTTAAAATAGTAGAAGTTTTCATGCTACTAATGCTTAGTTTGACCTTCTCACCACTTTGTAATATGATTGAATGAGCGGCAAATAAAAATGCACGAGTACTCTCAAGAGTACAAGTTTGAACAAAAGTATGTAGGCGTGTTTAATGTTATCAGGTAGTGTTTCAAAACCTAGTTAACGAAGTGTAACAAGTGGCGTTGCAGTACTCGTGTAAAAAAGCGTGTCAAATAAGATAAACTGCCCCAGTTGGGAGTACGTGTACCCCTAGGGGTACATAATGGCACTACAGGGGGTACTTGAGAGAGGGTGGAAATATATCAAATAAAAGCGTGAAATATATTGGGATTTGAATGTGTATTTTTGGTTTTAAATTAAAGCATGAACATGAACTGAATACTAAGTGGGAGATGACCAGAGAAACTGTAGAAATAAATCTATTCAGGAGGCACTAAATGTGTGTTAACACTCATTATATACATTATATACATTATTATGCTCAATAGTTTTGTTTTTTTAAATGATATTTTGAGCAAAATGTTGTAGCGTGACAATGGGGGTACTTTTGATTCAGAAATAAAAAAACCATTGAGAAACGGCATACTATGCACTACAAACTCAATGAGCATATACCGTCAACTATATACTTCAAGTATTTTTGGGTGATTAGGATGATGAATGACGTATACTCCCAAATTTCCTAAGAGGTATTTTGAACCTACGATAAAAACCTGAATCACACTGAGGCTGAATATCTGTTTATTCTCCACCTATGAAAGTTGTGAAAGCATTTTCATTGAGAAAGTGACTAAGTAGAATATCAACATGTGGTCATTTGATCCATAAAACCTGCGTATACACATCTCATTCCGACATTTTACTGACAAAACTTGCGGTTTACTTCAAAACAAGAGCCCTATTTACAAAAGTGTTAAAAAGCTAATGGAAGAAAAGAATAGATGCTTTTATTTTGAAAAGATGTTTGATTTTTAGGCTGAAGTCGTCCCAGGACCATTTTACATTCCGCTCGCAATGCATCATGGGGCAGTTGAGTATGACTAGTGTGCCCACAGTCCATACTTCAAAAATGTCCTGATAGGTATTTCCCGCATCAATCTTTTCATACTATAATGTGAAACTCATTTTTACATCACTTAGTATGAGTAGTGCATTAGTATGCGATTTCAAACATAGCCTAAGATAGTGTTGCTGATTATGATGCTTGCAATCACTGAACAAGTGTTGGCAGCCCTCATCTAGAAGTTGTATTAGCCACTTCCATTTCCCTACATTACTTGTTTCCAGCATTTAATCTGCGGAGCACAGCTGGGCAGACAATCAAATCTACAGCAGAGCCCCCAGATATAAGGGGTATTGATCCGTCACGACTCACTTAAGCTAACTCGAGTGTTTACTTTCATCTTTGGTAAAGATTGTGCAGTGTACACCAGCTTTCTCCAATTCAACCTCTGATCCGTGCTTTGCCTGCTTTCCTCTGTTTGATCACAACCTACAGGGCTTCAGACATAGATCAGAGTAAGTGAAGACAAACACGTCAATGAGCAAGATGGAGATCTATCTCTAAATATAAATATATCTCCAAATTTGTGGAACGGCCTGGCTGATGAATCTATTGAATTAACTATGTAGTTGTTTCTTCTTGAAACTACTGTAAATATATCCATTTAGTTGTTCTTTAATCTACTGTAGAGTTAACCATTTAGTTGCTTCTTCTTTTTCTTCTTGAAACTACTGTAAATACTGTATCTAGCATTTAGTTTTTTCTTTTTGAATCTACTGTACATTTTTTCTTCTTGAATTAACTATAAATTTAACCACTTAGTTGTTTCTTTTCTTGAATCTACTCTAGATTTAACCATTTGGTTGTTTCTTCTTCTTCTACTTGAATCTATTCTAGATTTAACCATTTGGTTGTTTTTTCTTCTTCTACTTGAATCTACTCTAGATTTAACCATTTGGTTGTTTCTTCTTCTTCTACTTGAATCTATTCTAGATTTAACCATTTGGTTGTTTCTTCTTCTTGAATCTACTCTAGATTTAACCATTTGGTTGTTTCTTCTTCTTCTACTTGAATCTATTCTAGATTTAACCATTTGGTTGTTTCTTCTTTTTGAATCTACTCTAGATTTAACCATTTGGTTGTTTCTTCTTCTTCTTCTTGAATCTACCTCTAGATTTAACCATTTAGTTGTTTCTTTTTCATGAATCTACTGTAGATTTAGCCATTTAGTTGTTTTTTCTTGTATATTTATTGTTAGCTGTGATTGTTTTGCACCAATTGATGCAGTTTGAACTTCTATCGGACATTATATTTCAGGGGTCTCTCATAAAAGACCACGCACAGTTGCCCATACATCCACACGTACAAGAAAAAGTGTGTAAAACTAATCCAAAACTGGGACTTTGAAGTAAATTGCGTAAAGTGCACGATCTGTTCCCCGGGTCCGGATGAAAACGAGGACCTGGATTCGGTGACTAAAGGAAAATGTGATGTGACACCCCTGACAAGTTGTGCCTCACTTCAAAACAGCTCTGCGTCCTTTGGGAGGGCTCTGGGTTTTGATGCAAACGCTGACACACTTCACAGCTAGAAAAGCCTTTTATCAGTCCCTCCAACTGACTTTGAGAACGGGGGCCGTTTTTCGACCTGAAACACACGGGAAGTAGGTGCGGGCAGGAGAGAATGCTCACAACACTGCAGATTATCCTCAGCCTTTCACATGACAGAACGCCTCCTATATCAGACGCTGCCATTTCTAACTGTGAATTTTTATATATTTTTACTCAAATACCATTTATTATCACATCATCCAGTCTTAATTCACATATATTTCAACATCCTATGATAGTGTCATGAAAAAAACACAATGTGCACCCAGATGTCGACATCGTTAAATTTGAGTTGAAGAATGTTGGTGACCTGAAGATCTCTTATTCATTGGTTATTCACAGAGATGATTCAATCATAGCTAAGCCTGTCCTGCCACAACCTTTTCAGCTGGTGATAAGCTCTTAATGACTCTTGAACCTGCAACCGTTCTCAATGTCATTACTGGAAGACAGATATAAGGACTCCACTAATTATAATTCTATGTCACGAGACACTGGGAGGGGGTCGCTTCAAGAAACAAAAAATATTTTTGAATAATTTGAGCCCATTTTTGCCTATTTTTACCTTTTTTATGCAACTACACCAAACTTGTCATATTAACCTATTTAAAAATATATATATATTGCCATATTTTTGCTCCTTTTAAAGCATTTTTGCTACAGTACTCCCATTTCTGCCACTTCTCCATCAAATATCAATGCCTTTATGGCACAATTTTTCCATTTTCAAAACATTTTTGGCACTTATAAACCCTTTCCACCACTTTTCCCACCTAATGTTGCATATGTTGACTTATTATTTTCACTTTTAACCTCTTTCACCATATTTCATACTCATTTTTGCCAATTTAACCACATTTATGATTTGTCATGCCCATTATTTGCCAGTTTAAACTAATTAACTTTTTTACCTCAACACATCACCATCTCATTTCACTACCTTTTCCACAATCAATTTTTGATCACTTTTAACCCATTTTATTTCTGTTCAAAACAATAATAATAATGGCTTTTTTTCAAGGAGACTCAAAGCTCGTACAGAAACCATTATTCATTCACACCAGTCACTCACACAGTCATGCCGGTGGTGGTAAGCTACAGTGTAACCACAGCTGCCTGGGGCACACTGACAGTGGCGTCGCTGCCATTTCGCGCCTACGGCCTCTCTGACCACCACCAAAATTCATGCACAATTCAAACCCATTCATACCAAACAAGGATTTACATCTTTATGAAAACTAATAATAAACTTCTGGATAACTGGAAAACATTCAGATAAATAGATAAATGTGGAGTTCACAGATTTATAGGATAATAGACCATCATTTTGCTGACTTTATGGATGGGCTACAAAAATCTCTCCCCTTTATTCCCCCTTTTAGAAGGTCCTGTCTCCACATGGCTGGTCTTCAATGTTCACGTCTGTTTCAACCACCTTCAGGTACAGTGGGTTGGGGGTTCCCGGTCTCTGGCACCTTTATTTTGGGGGTCTCAGGTTGAAAAGGTTGAGAATCTGTGCTTTAGACATATAGGACAAACTCAGCCGAAAGTCACTTTATTTCATGCTTTACTTTTCTGACTTTGTAGTTTAGTTATGTATTAAAAGGACACAAGTTCCTCGAAGAAGAAGAGACAAACATTTATTTGGCCATTTCATTTTCCAAGCTCCAGCTTTCTCTGTTGCACTTGGTGGGATTCCTCGGTCCCATCTTTTTAATTTCAGTTTGCTGTGTGCTCAGACTCTTTATTTCCCTCATCTATCACACTGTCTGCTCTCTCCCTCTCTTTCTTTTTGCTTGACATCAAGCGAGTTTTAGCCCATGCAATAACCAATGTGTTATAACTGATATACTGTGAAAATAAACGACACACCAATCCTTAAATTTAAAACTCAATTAATTTTACGTCCATAATGCAAAGGCAGCTGTAGGCTTTAGTGGTTTGTAACGTTGCCTCACTGTAAAAAATGATAAAGAAGGTAACGGGAAAATTGATGTTTAAAGCTATTGATTGTTTACGGCTTATAAACTATTAAAATTCATTTGCAGATGTTTTTATATGAACAGGGAATTTGACAAAGCTTCTTACATTAGGGGAAATTATACAAATGGATGTATGAAATTATAGTTTTTTTTTTACTTTCTCCAATGATAAAAGATATGGATTTTTAATGGAATCTTCAAATGGCGTAAGGCAGAGTTGTCAAACTCATTTTAGTTCAAGAGTTTTAGGTGGAGAAAAAAACAATTTCAACATAAATGTGCCCAAGTTTGTATTTCCAGTTATAAATTAGACAAAGTATGGATAGCATCAATAATATCTTAGCAATAAGCGACAAATACTTAAATATCTTTAGTTTTATTGTGAAAAAATGCAGAGTTCTTTCAACAACAATTCGCAACTGAATTAATTGGTAATTTACACAATGATTCATGTTTTCTCTGTCATTTTCACTTTCTTCTGTGGGCCGAATCAGATGCTCTGAGGGGACTGATTTGGCCCCCAGACCTTGAGTTTTGACACATGTGGCATGAGGTCTACCTTTGGTTCAAATTTTGTCAAAATTTGTGAAGTACTATGACATAATCCTGCTAACAGACAAAAAGTAAACGCAGGTGAAAATAATACCTCTTTGGTTTAGTTACTTTATTTTGAAAATTCTTACTTGAAAATTAACTTATCTCCATCACTTTTTGGTCCTTGGATAAGTTCAATACCAAAGGTGAAAGTAATGGATTACAAGTACTCACACTACTGTAATTGAGTTGCCTTTATGGGTACTTGAGTATATTTCGAGATCATTCATGTGACTTGTACTTAAATAGATTTTAAAATAAGTTATGTAATTAATTAAGCTTCTATACCAAACCGTTACTAAGTTTTACATTTTTTATTTTAAAATGATCCAATACATTTTGAAACTACAAAAAATAAAATAACCAGACAACAATCAAATGCATCACATCATAGCCGACCAATCAGATTAAACGTAATACATGGCACCAAAACAGCATTGAATGCTGGTAATTTTCTCAGTTTGAGTTCATAGATGTAGCTATACTTAGAGCCTCATAATTGTTTTATTTTGAATTGAATTCATTGGCTTTATTTTAATTTTCAAAATAACACATTTTGACAAACCTTTTATTTTATACAGATATCTTTGTGGAAAATGAATTAAGCTCCAATTGTGCAAGGTTTAGTCACTTCCTTTGAGTTATTTTTTACTTGTATCTTATGAATGACTTACTTGTATTTGAATACAATTTCAGTCAAGTAACAGTAGTCCTACTTGAGTAGATATATCAGTACTATTTACACCTCTGTTCACTACCATGATGTGCATTTCAATGCTTTTCAGCACAAAGGTTTCTGATATGATGGCACTATCCTCCTATAGTAAATGCCTCCTTTGATATTTTTCTGCAGGTAAAACGAGCCATTGCTTTCAGGCTGTCTGAAAGCTTCCTAAAGAGCTCATTACAAAGTGCTATGTTGAGGCTGTAGAACAGAAATCACATTGTTTTATCACCCGTTTTCCTTGAGTTCACAATTCTTTTGCAGCCTTTTTTTTTCCATTTCCCAATTCTCTCCCTCCACCAAAGCTTGGATACGCCATTAAGGTTATTTAATTGATTTGATTTAGATTCAAAATGGTTATTAGCATATCAGATTTTTTTTTTTTTTTATAAAGCATGTCTTATAATATTGCTGTCGGGCAGTTTTCCAAGGACTGATGAAAAGCCTCTAAAGAGAGGATTTGATTGACATTTTTGCCTTCTTGGCAGGAGTTCATAAAATATTCATTAAGTCCGTAATATGAAATTCAAATTCCGACATAAATAGTAACAAACTGCCGGGTCATCAGTGAAATACAAACGCTGTCTCTTTGGGTGGGTACTTCTCTGGGCACTGCATAGTTTAGCAAAGGTGACATATAGGAGGGAAACTCTAAAGAAGCCAGTAAAAAAATAAATAAATAAGTTATAGTATCATAAATCGCTGCCTGGCTCAGGAACATTAAAGAATATGATTACCCTTAAAATTCAGATTACTGTAGATCTTTTTGTGCTTTTCTTTGATCCTATTTTTTTTTCATCCCACAATAGGATTTATTGTTGGAATAAATCAACAGAATGAGAATGTAAATGGCTGAAATCTGGCACTTCTGCCTTGGTCGACGAATTATAATGTTTTAATTAGACACGTTTTTTCTTTCAGTGGCTCACAGGATGCCAAATCACACAAAGCCTTCGTGACAAAGTCCAATTAGTCAAAGCTTGATGGCAAGATGTTTTTGATTCATCACTCTGTGGCGTTCTAATTTCACCTGAAGGAAAAAGGCTCGTCTGCATCCTTACTGGAAACGCAAAGAGAAGAAAATAATGTTTTTGTTGAAATCATTAATTAAAACTAACAGCTTTGAATGACCAAAAATCAATTCCCAACAAGAGTGAATAAAGCAGTCCAAGCCTGATATGACCAATATACAAAAAAAGCTGATTAAACATTGACTGAAAACCTTTTTAGAGTAATTAAAGTTTGTGATCACTTTGGAAGCCATTTATGTGATTAATATGAAAATATGGTGAATGGTGATTTTTTTTTTTTTTTAATTGATTTTTGTGAGTATGCAAAGAGCTGTGTGTGCACTCCGCTGTTTTATAAGAAAAGACGTGTTAAATGAAGGTCACACTTTATTTTGAAGTTTTATACATTACGCTGTCATTAATGTTATTATTATGACATGACACCTGTAATTAGCATAAATAGTGTATGAAGGCTGTCATTAAGTGTTGTTCGCTAAATTATGACACCTTTGGAGCTATGTTGGCATTTTTTGGGTTAGGGTTAGGGCAGGGATGGGCAACTTCTATCACAGCGGGGGCCACAGAAAAGTGATTATCTGATCCGAGGCATTATTAACATTCATGTCAACACATTTTGTCAATATGGTGAATTTTGTTGTCTTTTTTTTTTTTTTTCTGTTCTTGTCATTTTGTGTATTTTTCTGTAATTTGGCGTGGGAGCGCCCCCAATTTTATTTCAACGCTAATGTGTACTCCACAACATTTTCCATAAGAATCAGTACTACTATTTATTATTTATTCTGTTTTGTCTGCCAGTATTGTTGGATGTAAACATAAGGGAGGGAAACAGCATAATGACACAAAACCTAAAGCAGGGGTGTGCAACTCATTATAATTCAGGGACTAAATACAGACAATTTAATTTTAAGTCAGCAGCAGGTTTTAGGTAGAAAAAGGAGCAATTTCAACATTATTGTACCCTAGTATTCACTTCCTTGTAAATGACATATTAATGATATATAGATAGTGGGGCACCAATATTATTCAAACAATAAGCGACATTTAATTGATGAATTTGTGTTTCATTTGGAGAATTTTTGTGGAATAATTTGAGGAAAATTGCAGGATTTCATAAAAATTCATCATTCAACAATATGAAATTACAAATAGTTGCTCTCATGTGATATAAGCCATATTAAGATTAAGATTAAGATTAAGTCGGGGCTTTCGCCTTTAATTGGCCATGTAATGTTATTACATTAATGGAATTTGTCCTCTGCATTTAACCCATTTCTGATATATATACAACTGAATTAGTGGAAATTTTACACAATTCGTTTTTACCGTCATTTTTAATTTCGCTGGCGGGCCGAATGGGACGCTCAAAATGGCCGGTTTTGACCCCCGGGCCTTAAGTTTGACACATGACCTAAAGAAATGCTCGCATTGTTTAATTGGATTTCGTTACCAAAAGCTCAAATTTTAAAGCTGCATTTAAATCAAACCCATTAAGTAAACTATTAGTCATACATAAAAAAATTAAAAATAAAATAGAAACCACATGTAAATCTGTTTGGTATATTTGAGTTTTTATGATGCCTTTTCAGTTCTTTTTAGATACAGTAACTGCTACTCATTATCCAGGAGATGTGTGGGAATATCTTAAAAAAAAAATAGAATGACAACTTATTTTTCCCCCTCGAATTTTGCTCCTTCAGATTAAATCCTTGTGACTTTATCGTATTGAAACTAAAGTAAAGTAGTTTGAAAAGTGTTGTTAGAGAAAGTGACACATTTGAAAAAGAGTAAACCAGACCTATTGTGTTGAGTTTGAATATTTGGACTTGTCGCTGCAGGTGGTGTAAATGTTGGAACTGTTCAAACAATGTTACTGTGGACTGGCAGGTTTTACAAAAAGGAGGTCGAGCACCGTTTTAATGTACCTGTAGTTCAGGCTTGTCAGCAGTAATGAACGTCTGAGACAAATGCGTGGACGATGTCACTGCAAATCCTAACTCGACAGGGCAGCAGGATGCGTCAGTCCCTCAGGGTGAGTTGGTGTCGCTGACTGAGAACAAACGTTAAGGGCCTGACAAAGCATGTCTCAGAATCAGAAATGTTTTTAATGGCCATGTACAGTTTTAAGGACAGTACAAGGAATTTGTCTTGGTAGTTGGTGCACAAAACAAACAAAAACAAAAACAAAGAACAACCCAGCAACAATAATAATAATAATAATAATAATAATAATAATAATAATAATAAATATAAAGGATGAGGGATAAATAAAGGATAGATAGAGAATATAGGATAAATATAAATATATATACAGTGCAGCAGATAATGCCAACATGGAGGTGGTGATCGGGTGGGGGGGGGTTCAGTGGGTGACTTGGGGTGTGTTCATGTGGATGGTGGCAGAGGGAAAGAAGCTGTTTTTGTGTCTGGAGGTTCTGTTTCTGATGGACCGAAACCTCCTTCCAGAAGGGAGAGATTGAAACAATTTATGACCGGGGTGGGAGGGGTCGGCCACAATCTTTCCTGCACGCCTCAGAATCCTGGAGGCGTACAGGTCCTACAGGGAGGGCAGATTGCAGCCGATGACCTTCTCTGCAGAGTGGATGATACGCTGCAGTCTGGCCTTGTCCTTGGCCGTAGCTGCAGCGTACCAGATGGTGATGGAGGAGCAGAGGATGGACTGGATGATGGATCTGTAGAAGTTCACCATCATATTTGTTGGCAGACTGAACTTCTTCAGCTGCCGCAGGAAGTACATCCTCTGCTGAGCTTTTTTGATAAGGTAGCTGATGTTCAGCTCCCACTTGAGGTCCTGAGTGATGATGGTCCCCAGGAAGTACTCCACAGAGCTCACTGTAGAGTCTCCCAGGGTGAGGGGGGCTGGGTTCTTCCTGAAGTCTTATAGTGTTGAAAGCAGAGCTGAAGTCCACAAACAGGATCCTGGCGTAGGAGCCTGGGGAGTCCAGGTGCTGGAGAATGAAGTGGAGAGCCAGGTTTACAGCATCGTCTACAAACCTGTTGGATCTATAGGCAAACTGCAGGGGGTCCAGGTGGGGGTCGGTGATGTCGTTGATGTGGGAGAGCATGAGGCGTTCAAAGGACTTCATGACCACAGATGTCAGAGCGACGGGTCTTTAGTCATTAAGTCCTGTGATCCTCAGCTTTTTAGGGACAGGAACGATGGTGGAGGCCTTAAAACAGGCTGGTACAGTGCATGTCTCCAGTGAGGTGTTAAAAATGTCTGTGAACACTGGAGACAGCTGATCAGCACAGTGTTTTAAAGTGGAAGGAGAGACAGAGTCCGGTCCACAAGCCTTACGGGGGTTTTGTCTCCTGAAAAATCTATTTACATCTCTCTCTTTGATGGAGAAAGGTGTCTCTGTGGGAGGGGGGGAGGAGGGGAGGAAGATAGGGGAGAGAGCCTCTGTAAGCAGCTGTGGTGAGACTGTAGCTTTGATGTGGGGGGTGAAGGTGTTGGAGTGAGGCTGGTCAGAGGTGTGAGGGGGGTTGGAGTCAGGTCTGTCCCATTGTCTGTCGAATCTACAATAGAAGTTATTCAGACTGTTGGCCAGGCAGAGGTCGTTAGCAGCAGCAGGGGCTCTGGGCTTGTAGTTTGTAATTTGCCTGAGACCTCTCCAGACAGAAGCCGAGTCATTCGCAGAGAACTGATGTTGTAGCTTCTCTGAGTACAAATGTTTGGCTTTTCTCACCTCCTTTCCAAACGTGTACATTGACTCTCTGTACCTGGCTCTGTCTCCACCCCTGAAAGCGACCTCTTTGTCTGCCCTCAGCCCTCTGAGCTTAGCTGTGAACCAGTCATTGTTATAACTCACCCTGGTCTTTGATGGAATGCAGCTGTCCTCACAGAAGCTGATGTAGGACGTCACAGCGTCTGTAAACTCATCCAGAGAACTGTTCGCAGACCTGAAAACATCCCAGTCAGTGCAGACCTGAAAACATCCCAGTCAGTACAGTCCAAACACTCCTGGAGTTTCTCCACTGCTTCACTGGTCCACTGTTTAGATTCCTTCACCACAGGTTTACAGAGCTTCAGCCTCTGTCTGTATGAAGGAATCAGGTGGACCATCAAATGGTCCGATAGGCCCAGTGCAGCACGGGAAACGGCGTGATAAGCACTGCTTAGTGTGGTGTAACAGTGATCCAGTGTCTTCTCCTCTCTGGTCGGACACTTATTTAATTGTCTATATTTGGGGAGCTGGTGTGAGAGGTCCCCTTTATTAAAGTCACCAAGCACAATGATAAAAGAGTCCGGGTAGGTCCGCTCCACGCACAGGATCTGGTCGGCGAGTGTGCGCTGTGCCTCGCGCACATCAGCTGACGTTGGGATGTACACACCAACCAGGATGAATGAAGCGAACTCACGGGGGGAATAGAAGGGTTTGTTGTTGATAATAAAGGATTCCAGGTGAGGAGAGCAGTGCTGGAGGATCACTGTCACGTCGTTACACCAGTTACTGTTCACATAAAAGCAGATTCCTCCACCTTTCCTCTTCCCGGTGAGCTCCGCGTCTCGGTCCGCTCTGTGAAGTTCGAAGCCGGCCAACTGCAGCGCAGAGTCCGGTACCGCTTCACACAGCCACGTTTCCGTGAAGCACAGAACCGAAGTGTTGTTGTTGTTTTATGTATTACTGTATACTTCGTGCAAAAAAAGTCATGAAACTATACCACGTTTAATATACAATGCTAATTCCTTCCTTACTTCATGCCAGAGTTTATCTGAAGTCTTGTGGAACACCTAAAAATCAGTCTGACTTTTTGTCAATTTCTACATGTCACGACCCTGGACTGATGCTGAATCCAGAATCAGAATTAAGACTGATATTAGGGATGATGGTTCTTTTGTTTAAATAGTTGCTAAATTCTAAGTTTTGGGCTGATGTGTGTGTATCTTGGCTGGGGGAAAAAAAAAAAAAAAAAATCCCTTAATTGTGGGCGGGGCTGCTGGAGCAGTTAAGACACAACCAGTTTATATTAGGGGTGTGCGTTGCCATGAATCTGACAGTACGATTCACGACTATCCTGATACTATATCCTGTTTATTTATAATTACAAATCTCCCCTTTACGTGGACAAAATGGTATGAAATACAATTTCTTTAACTTTTTTTAACTATCAAGAACAAGTAAATGGTAATTGACTGTAATTCAAGTACAAAAACAATTGGTATGTTTATCAAATTGTCAAATTACATTTTTTTAAAAAAGTTCAACTTTGGCTTCTACAACAGATTCGGATTCTGTTAAGATCTAAAAAAATTTGTAAAAATTAAAGAAAAAAGTCACCACATATCTAAAAGTGCACAGTATGATTTATGAAACGTGCAATCAACTTCCAGCTAAAATGCATTGAGTAGTGAGGTAGTTTAACAAGGTCTGATGTGGTTCACTGACACCTAGTAATGGGGTGTTATCCATATGTTAGCGCGATTAAATTGTATTGTTTTTGTTTGTTTAACCCTTCGTCCATACTACAAAATCTTTAAAGAACAATCTATGCTATGCTAACGATTCGATTCGCAATTCTCTCAAATGCCAACTTGCAACAGAAATTGTCACAAAAATGTATATCTCGGTTCGTAATTGACTGATTTTATGACATTTTACCAGGTAGGGTTGAGTATGGGCCCCTGACGTGACAGTGGAAGCTATTTTTCAATGCGACAAACCTCAAATTTAGCAAATTTATTTTTTCAATGTCCATTAACCCTCACATTCTGGAATTCAATAGATACATGATTTTACACAAAAAATGCATAATATAATAAAGCTAAAAATGGAAAGCATCATCACATACTTCACTTATCAAAATATAAATACTAACCAACATCTTCATTCTGAAAATACCACATACAGTACATAGAGCAAAATGATCTTTGCCAAACATTCTACAAATAAAAAAGAAATATCCTTTAAAACCCTCTACAACAAATACGTCACCACAACTTTGTAACTGCTTTTATTGTTTGTTCCTTAATCCTGTATTAAATATGTATTAATTTTAAGGTTTTTCTTCTTTTTTCGGTTCTCTCAGAAAATTGTTCCTTGTGGAGTGATCGTCTGTCTGTATATACTTTATAAATACTGTTTGTTCATCTGTAAATATTTCTGTAAATAAAAAATAAAAAACTCAAATTTAGACAGGAAGTGGATTCAGTAGCGGTTAGGGTTGGTTAAAAAAAAAAATATATAAAAAAAAGGTAAGTATTGCAAAGCTGCCAGAACAGTAGATACAGTTACTGGTATTCTCCGTCACATCCGCCCGGCCAGAGGCTTGTGTCCTGTCAGGGGCTTCCGCGCCAGGGCTGCAGCTGGATACTACTCTCCCTGCTCCATCACACCTGGTTAAAACTAATGTGTTGTTATCAAGCTCTGCAGAAGCTTGATAACGAGCCATTCAGGTGTGTTGGAGCAGGGACATATCTAAAAGTCTCAGGAATCTGGCCCTCGAGGACTGGAGTTGCCCACCCCTGCTTTACACTATTAGTAGCCGATCATATATTCTGCTTCACAACCTGATACCCTAACAGACTGTTCTGTTGGATGGAGTAACAGACTCCACATGCTCTGGAAATCCCTTTAATACAAAGGCCATTTAGTGCTTTTAATGAAGCCATTGATCAATGTCAGCTTAATGAGATTCATAAAGTAGGGTGTATACTCACTTAAATTGACAATGTGGTGGCTGGGTTCACTCAAGCGTTTTTTATTAGTTTAAAAAATAAATCTGACACGTAATGAAATGTATATGCCACGAAATGTCTGTCAAACAACCCTTTTTTGGGGGGATGTGACATGCATTTGCAGCTCATTTAGGTTCAATCAAAGAAAGCAGAAAGTTGCCAATGTGATTCTAATGACCAAGCATATTAATCCTGCCCCCATTAGGAGGATCAATTGATTCAGAACCCTTATGGGCTTGGCTAAAAAAAAGTCCACAGGTTTCATCCTTCTCACAAGATTAGGTATCTCCTTAACGCAGACTAAATCACCAACAGCTCTCCCTGTAGTCACTAAATGGATGGAGAAAAGCTGTTTTTGCAACATTTTCATTTTTTTTAAACATCTTTAGGCTATTTTCACTGCTTATGGAGTAAATATGATTCAATTTAAGCATTGTGTGTATCAAAAAGGCCTTATTTACCTGCACTAGTCTAAGCTTATGTGCTGTGTTTTTAGGCTGATACATCCTTATTATGACCACAATGTTCTGTGTGAGAATGAGTTAAAGCACAAATAATAGAACTGAACGCATAACACAAACTTTAATCATCTGTTAACAGGTTAAACATTTTAATTTGCCACTTCCTCACTGCTACCTCTCTTCCACAGGGAGCTGTGCCCATAACTGTATTTCCTGTATTAGCTATAATTAGCTAGATATGTGTAATTAATAAAATTGCAAACTTTTTGCTTCACAAAAATATAATAGCTCAAACACATGTTAAAATGCAATGCATTGTTACGAGCTTATCATATAATAGTAATAACAAGAACATATAGTCATCAACATCCATTTTAACTCACACACATCAGAATTTAACATCAATACCTTTCTTAAACATTTTCTAAGAAAATCTGTCCCCTTTGAAGATACCTGAGTAAAAAAAAAAAAACGGCACAAGGGCAATAACTCCGGAAGAAATATTTGCGCACTTCTCATTTTCGAACTCCATCAAGGTATTGATAGTCTGAAACCACACACCAAATGTGGTTATCCTATCTTAAACGTTTTCTAAGAAAAGCTGTCCGCTTTGAAGATTCCTTGAACAGAGTAAAAAATAAAAACTGAACAAGGGCAATAACTCCAGAAAAAATAATTAGACACTTGTCATTTTCAAACTCCATCAAGGTATTGATACCCTGAAGTGACACACTAAATTTGGTTATCCTATCCTAAACAGTTTCTGGGAAAAGTTATCCCCTTTAACTCACACACGGATGATGGACAGAGCTCAAACATATATCCCCCGCCACATTTTGTGGAGGGGGATATATGTTTGAGCATGAATCTGAGCACTCAGGTAGCTAAATCTCCTCTTTGCCAGAGATTACATATCATAAAAAAAATGATCTTCCTATTTTAAGAGCTACTGACAAACAACATTTAACTGATCGTAGAACATGTAACATTTGTAAAATGTAACAATGATGTCATATCTTATGAAGAAGCATTTTTAAAAATATATTTTATACATGTCATATTACATTTAATATAACATATCACTGACCATATACTAAATCTTCAGCACTTAAAAACATTTGTCACAAAGTTTCAGTGAAAATAAACAGAATTAGATTGTAATGTAATATTAAAACTTTATCATGTGCAGCCGTATTTAAGTTTACTAAGTAATAAGTACTATGTCTCTTCTGTATTTACCTTTGTGGGATTGAATCAGATTTTAGTTGGAGCTCATTGGTGACTAGAGCTCCTGGGGGGTCCTCACATGCGGGCACTGTGTTGTTGACCCCTGCTCTGGATCCTAGTATCCAAACAAACAGGAAACAGGTTCTTAGGCCTGTTAGAATATTAGGGTTCTTTATTCTAGTTCATTTTAGTACATTTTAAAGTATTACAGTGTGGTGTATTGTGTTGTAAAAATGTGAGAGCGACTACCCACAGTGGGTTGAAACTTGAAACCCGGCCATTGCAATCACCAATTAAATACATTTGACATAATGCAGCTAATAGACAAACAAATAATACATGTGAAAATATTAACTGCTTGCAGAGTTAATGATAATAATAATAGTTGTGCCAGTATTTGGAAAGTCTTTTAATGCTAGAACTAATGACAATAAACAGATATTGCAGCATGTGGTGTTGTTTCATCATGTTTATGAACAAGGGGCTGATTTTTACTCAGTTTCAATTTAATTCAACTTTCTTTAATAAAGTGCCAAATAAAGCAATAAATCATCTCATATCACTTATCACACATTACAGATTTACGTTTTGACCAAAGCTGTCGGTGCTTCATCTGTTCTCGCCTCACGCTCCCAAAACATGCATATCAGTTCTCTCCTAATTAGCCGTGGAGTGATGGCATGCATACTTGTGAACATCTGTTCCAGTGTACTTTGTTTGCCTTTCATTGCTTATTGACTTTAATCAGCCATTTTTCATTGTGCCAATGCAGTTGAACATGAATCTCAATCATCTTGCTGTTCATCTGCAATTGTTGGGGTCATTCTAGGATCTGGAATGGGATAGAAATACACTGGATCTGCCAACTGCGTGGTTGGCCCAGAACCAGAGAGAAAGCTTTGATATCCAGACTAGCATGAAATCAACAAGAGCTCCCAAGGCTGAGCTGGAATAAGTGATGTGGGAGAAAGCAATAACTGCTTCTCTTTTATCTGCATGCTGCTACCTTGATCTTAAGCACACGAGGCGGCCACGTAAATGTGCTTTTGGTTGAAAGTGTATGAAGATACATCCATCCATCCATTTTCTGACCCCCTTGTTCCTTTATTCAGGGTCGTGGGGGGTATGTAGATGCAATGGCTACGGTTACATAGTATTTTTTAATTCAGGTTTACTTATTACAAGTTGAATTATTTGAATTAAAGAGTTCTGCTTCATGTTTACATGGAAATAGTAATTGTGAATTGAAGTTTACGTGACAATCAGGTTTATTTGGCTTTATTCGATTCCACTTTAGGTCTGGGCTTTGGGAAGGGTACTTATTGGACGTGACATTTTGTCTATAGAGAAAAAAAACACAACAAAACTTTTATTTTCGACTCGAACATAGACCACATAAAAAGAACTGTTTTTTTTTTTTCTTCAAAAAGAACCGTTTTCTTTTCACTTCGGTCCGCTGAGCAGGAGAAGGGACATAACACTAATCACAGGTAAATAAAGCTTAATGAAATAAAAATGTACAGGAATAAATATTTGCTCCCTGGTAAAGATGGTAGCTCTAACAACTGGTACAATGATAATCTTGGTGATATCAAAGCCTGTGCGTGCAGTATGGGGCCGCATTTACTCTGTCTATGGTATGTCTCTAAAATGTTTGAGTTTTAGCATCACCCGTCCTGGTGCAAGGCTTCATGTTTCCAATGTAGCCTGTTTCGTTTGCCGATGTCCTTGTTAGTGTTGTGGTAGTCGAGAACGGTCTTGGTCTCGAGACCAAATTTTAGAGGTCTCGTCTCGGACTCTGAAGCATTTTGACTCGTTCTTGTCTCGGACTCGGGCTGCCCGGACTCGGGATTTTCCGTCAAGACTGTTCGAGACCAGCACTAATTCCTGCTATTTTTAAACTTTTTTATAATGTGATAACACGGAGAAGAACGGGATAAAACAATCCTTTATTCATTCTTTAATCCACCCCGTATAATGACCACAACCTTCCTTAATGTGACTGAGTGACGTGTGTGTGTCTGGCTATGGTGTCAGTGCCAGCGAGTCATCGCCTGGACTCAAATAACTGTAAAGAGGTCTTATATTAGTGGTGTGTTTTGTGTCTTTAGACTCCAATTACATTTATGTATATAATATGTTCCCTACAATATAAACAGGTTCACAATATAATTATTTTGTATAGTTTCTGTTTCCGCTGTATCCATAATAATAATATTTCTCAACAAGAACTATTGATTAATTTGTCACATGACTGTTCCAGTTTGTTTTATTTAGTTTCACATCTACTTGTAGCTCTTTGTTTTTTAGACTACTGACAACTTGTTTGCAGTTTTATTTCAGAAAGTTTCACTTTTACAGTTACAGCTGGAAACCTTTGTTAATTGAATATCCTAGGTACATTACAGTAACCAAATGAAACTATATCAACTAAGGGAATTCATAAAAATGGCCTGTGTAAAGGCTTTTTCAAACTAAAAAATAATCTTGTGAAATCTGTGACCTGTTGACCTGCACAACTCAAAGAATCAGAATCAAGAATCATTATTTCTTGGTAGAAATGCTTTTAAACACTTGCTGTACATTCAGCTGACATTAAAATCTTGTTTTCAAATACGTAGAATAATTGTGAATTTATCAGTAGCAGTAGTAGTTTTAATAATTTAGTTAATTTTTTTGAAGGCACCTTTTTTTGTCCGTCAAATGTATTTAAAATAAACTAAAATTAAAGAGAGAATGTTATTTAACTGTTGAACCTTGTCATAATTGTATTTATTTATATATATTTTTTAAATTGAAAAAAAAAAAATGTTTATGGTCTTGGTCTCGGTCTCGGCTTGTCTCGGTCTTGGTCTTGACTCGGTCTCGGCTCCCGAAAGTCTTGGTCTTGTCTTGGTCTCAGTGCATTCTGGTCTCGGATAGTGTGGTCTTGAACACAACACTAGTCCTTGTGTGTGTAATAAGTCAGTGCTAATGTCTGCATGTTTGTTTCCCTCCATCCACTCTTTTTATTATATCCATGTCTTCTAAGGCTCTGATTTAAAGTCCGGGCTCTAGTCTGGGCGGCCATCTTGGATTGTTTTTACCAGCGCATCATCGCAACAGGACGAGCATGCGCAGAATGACCAAAATTAATTTAAAGCAGAATTAAACATTCACAAGATTGAGGAATTATTCCACTCGTAATTAAAATCGAAATAAACCAACCACTTAATTTGGATTTCAGTTTAATTCAGAATGGCCATTTTCATTTGGAATTAAGTGTTTATAAGGTCAGTTTAAAGTATTTAACTTTTATTAGGAATTAAAGCTCTCATGTAAACGTGGCCTGAATCACTGCTCTGATATGTATGACTATGAATGGATGATAGCTGCAAGATAATTCAACAATAAGGTGAAAAAAGTATCATGTATGTATCGATAATGTGTGGTTCCAGTTGAGTCCTTAATGCACCTCCACTGAAATGACGAGTTTAGCAGAAAATGTGAGTGTGAAGGCAGCAGTGAAGGGGTGTGCACGAAATGCACGATGAGGGTCATGAATCTGTGAAAGTGTTGCTCAGGCAGAACAATTAGGGGAGTGTGGGTGGGAGTGGGTGAGCAAAAGAGTAAATGATACATTAAGTTGCTTAGTGGGTGTGTGAATAATTTAAATAAATGAGTGGGAAGGGTAACGAGGCCGAGGGAATTATTCTCGAGACCAAAGTTTTAAAAAAAAATCTTTGCAAAGCTGATTTATGATTTGATTCCAACAAATCACTGCATGACTCAGAGTTTTTTTGTGCATCATGTTGGAGTGTTTAAGCAACGCTGAACTTTCTTCGACCTTTCTTATTTACAGCATGTGTGCAGCTTGACGAAAGCCAATTATTCTTCCGGCTGAAAATGACCCCACAAAAAACCTAGAGAAGTATTGCGACCAGAAAGAGTATAGCGGGGCTCCCTGAGTCCAGCTGCCAAGCCATGGACGCCAATATCCTTTTAATGCAAATGAACCCTCATGAATGACTGGAAAAAGTCGAGGCTAGAGGAGTATAGCGACAGAACATTAAATGAGGCACACACAAAAAAGCTTTTACTATTCTCATATCTATTAAAAAAGGCCATTGAATTGTATTTTGGTGAGTCATGGGTTGGAGTGGGTACATCCAGCTGCTTTAGTTTAAAGTACGTGGTATAAAATGTTGCCATACATTATTTTCTACATTTAAGGTGCTTTTTTTTTTTTTTTTGTCTCTTTCTGCATCTCTCGCCTGCTTCTCTCTGTGTCCTTATAAACTTTCATTTTGCTGCATTAGATGTGGCTTTAATTGTTATTTATGGAAACTCAAAAAGTATCTGCAGAATAGGAGGAATTTAATTGCAACCAATAAACACGTATCTAAAATGTCAATTTTTTTTGTAATATGACGTGAGAGTTCGGGCAACAGAAATCTAAGTAATTCGCTTCAATGCGTGGCTCCTGGAACAGTTAAGACACGCCCAGACTCTCCAAACAATCTATGCTATGCTAACTGCCTACTCAATACTCGCTATATCTCTCTATTTGCAATTCTCCCAATCCAACCTACTCAACACAAATTGCACAGGTGCTAGTTTTCATTTGAACACTTCCTGTGTCCTGTGCACCTTGTGATTTTCTTAATGTTCATTTTTGGTTTGAATTGCAAGGTATGGTTTTTAGTTGGGCTTTTGCCTTAGTGTTTTTGTGACTGTTTCCCCTTGTTTATTTTATTGAAATGCCCTATTTGTTAAATTATGACGACATTTCTCAGCTTTCACACCTTTTACAACTGGTTGTCTTACACTCCTTTACTCCTTTAGACCTAGAAGGGGTCGTAACACTATCGTTCTCAACCAGTTTCAATCCATAGATAGCAGTCATTCTTACATTTTTACAACAAAATATCTATATTAAACTTGAAATACTTTCAGAAAAATGTCAAGAGTTGGACAAAAATCAATCAACAACAATACTTTATACCAAGATATATTAATTTTCAGCAGAAAAAAGTGATTTTGGGGTTTAGTTATTCTTTTTAAAAAAAGTATCATAAGTCACAACAGTGGCAGACATTTCATTCCTGTCTATCACACTTTTGTCACTCTTGACTTCGTTCACCTGTAGCCAATCCAACACTTTGTCCTATCTTAGAGTGTAACTTCAAAGGAGAAACAAAGGACAAGGACTGATGTCAGATGTAATCAACCTGAAGAGCTTCCAATGCTTTAATTTCTCCTTTTATCCTTTCCCACTGGAAACTCTACAAGGCCACTTCACACATAAAAAGGTAGCGTATCAATGCTGCCTTTGCGTAAAAAGATGAAGTGAGCTGAGAGATTTTAATGCATCTGCTGCTTTAAATAAATCAGTGATTAATGCACAAACCTCCAAAACCTTATTGGAGAAATTAATTTAGCTCTTAGCTCTTGGCTACACTTTTATCAAAAAGTAATCCCAACACAGAAATGAAGTATTGGTTTATCGACAGCAATGAGGAGGTAGCAAGCATACATTTCTCACTAGTGGTTGAGTGGATGCTCTGTGTAACACTCTGAGGGAAGATGTGACAAGTGGGTTTTTTTAAGTGTTGGATTATGTCCTCTAGCCTCTCGGACAGGTGTTGCAAGAAAGGGCATGTGATGCGTGTCCTCTTTGGCATGTTGCAGTGTGAAGAGTGACATTCTGGCAGATACACACTTAGAACAAGCCATTGCTGTGTTCGAATTGACATACTCCGTACTATACACTTTAAACTCAATGAGTATATATGGTATATTCTATACTATAAGTATGGTCAGAAGGATTAGATTGATGATCGTTCCCACTGAAATAAGCTTTCCCAATTTCCCAAGAAGCATTTTGAACCGACAACAATAAAAACCTGAAGATTTCTGAAGATTCTCCACCTATGAAAGTTCTGAAAGCATTTTAAGTGAGAAAGTGACCAAGTAGAATATCAATATGTGGTCATTTGATCCATAAAACTCCCAGAAACCCATTTCATGCTGACATTTCGGAGATTTTCAAAGACTCGCCATTGTGTTACTGATAAAACTTCAAAACAAGAGCCCTATTTACAAAAGCGTTAAAAACTAATGGAAGACAAGAAGAGATGCTTTTGTTTTGAAATGGCAATGTTTAATTTTTAGCTTGAACATCATAGGGTGGTTGAGTATGACTAGTGTGCCCACCATGCATACTTCAATAATGTCCCAATATAGTATACATCTGAGTATTTCTCACATACTATATTTCAATACTATCTAATGAGAATGCACTACATAGTAATTTTGACATCAGACTTAGTATTAGTAGTATGTTGGTATGCAATTTCGAACACAATCCATGATACCGTTGATGGAACGACCCATTTCAACCAAGTCGCAAATTGTTGTGCAATCCCCATGCACTTAAAAAAATGTGTTATTACCTTCAACAAGGGGGTGATATTTTTATTTTTTTATTTATTTGTCTGTTAGCAGGATTGCTTAAAAAGTACTTAACGGAACTAATTTCAACCACCACAGGCCTTATGCCAGTGGTGATATCACAAATTTCTGGTGACCCCAGAGACAAAAAAAAACAAAAAACATTTAAACTTTTCGATCATGTTTGTGACAGTGTTAAGAGTAACAAAATGTTTTTACAGTTTTTTTAAACTAGATTTATATTTGAGGAAGTCCAAGTACAGAATACAGTTGTTTGAGATTGTGTGTGGTATTTTAATTTGAAAATGAATAATAATTTAAAAAATGCAAATATATATATATATATATATATATATATATAATATTTTTATTTATATTATTTTTTATTTAACTATTCAATTATTTAATTGTTATAGTGCATTTTTAACTAGATTTATAATTGAGGATGTGAAATTATAGAATACAGTTGTTTGAAATTATGTGTGGTATTTTAATTTGAAAAAGAACATTAATCTAAAAAATTACAAAAAAAATAATTTTATTCAAATTTATTTATTTTTTTTATCATTTAATAGACATTTCAAGAAACCCCAACGTTGAAAAAAAAATGCTACCTAACGCCTTGGAAAATTCCATTAAACTGATTCTGGATCATACTTGACTGATTTTTATGAAAGTTGAATCAGTTGGTTCCTCATTTACTCCACCAAGCTCTCTGAGTGCTATTGTTTTTTTGGGGGTGTTTTTAGGGGGGGGGGGTTATAAGAAAAACGCTAAGAATTATACATGTATTTAGTCATGTATGAAAAATTGTTCAATTGTGAAAGTACACTGAACAAAGAGTTTCCTTTTAAAGAAAACTATGCCTAGTTTGAAACCAATTTAACACGTCAATCTCTCTGTAAACCAGTATTTTCTGTTGATTGCTCTACTTATCCACCACTTATGACTTTTTCCTCTGAATATATAGCAGGTTTTACTGTGACTCTAGTGATGCATTTCAAGCTATTAGCACATTGCATTAAATTTAATCCACAGCAAAACTCCAATTTTGTGCTTTGAGTGCATTGAACAGAATGTAGACTGTCAGGATGGTGACGTCTCTTTTTCTCTCCTGGTGGGTTTGGAGATTACACATGAAGAAGTCTAGAAAATTACTCGCTGACACATTTTCTACCTCTGAATGCTGAAAACCCTGTACTTGTCACCCCTGTTGCTCAAATATTGCGGACGGTTTATACTATATTAGAATTAAAACCGTTATAAATGTCACAATGTGATAAGTAAGATTTTATGAACTGACTATTATTGTTCATTTTATTTTTCAGAATACATATCATCCTGTTGATATAAAGTGTAACACTTGGATTATGTGTTTGTTTCATTTAGAATGTGTTGAAATAATGCTTGCCATTAACGGTCCAGTATTATGCTATCTCCAAATGTTCTAAGAACCCCAACAACGTAGTATTTGGTTTAGTATTAAGTTTAATTTCCATAACTCTCCTGTTTTTTGGAGTTTTAGACCTCTGAAAAGTCCCTTTCAGGATGCTTCTAAAAATGGGCTGTTTTGGGGCCTTCATGCATATGCATGAGTAGGCGTGTCAGTAGACGCAGACTCTATGCCTCGCTCTGGAGAGGACTTGGCTTGCACTGATATGATGCTGCGTCTGTGTCTGGTGTATGGGATTCCAACTGTTTTATTACCACAGAGGTTGTCTTTTGCTATCCACACACTGCACATTACAGTAAAACTCATGGCTGTATAAGCGGCTATTGTGATTGTGAGTCACTTCCTTGTCATCCTCACCTCTTCTAACCGCAGGAATAGTCCATTTAAAACAATAGTCCATTGTTTTGTTCTGCCGCATTGGTTCACAAACATGTCAGATCATGTCAAAGGTGATATAACTGCTACTAAAAATGAAACTGATTGTGGGCGCCTAGTGGTTAAGGGAATGGGCCTGTAATCGGAGGGTCACTGGTTCGAATCTCCCTGTTCCATTACTGTGAGATGTTGAACAAGGAGGACCTCACAATCTTATTGGGTAAGAGGAGCGAGGATTGTCGTTTCCACGTTTTGCGCAATAAGACAACAAAAATTCAACTTGCCCGTTTGGAGCTGACTTTTCACAAAATGTGGAAGAGCAACAGAGGGAGGAAACAGAACTTTTTCAACTTTGGCCTTCTGAATGAGGCTAAAGGGATGTACGTCACTGTAGCAAAACCATTTTGAAGTGTATTTTTTTACAATACTGCCCCTCTAGAGTGCACATAAACACAACACAAAATGGTATCTTACTCATTCAAATAGAAATATCAATTTTCAATTTAATGTATCTACATTAATGTAACGTATTTGTATTCAATATTAAAAAGAAATGTATTATCAAAAGGTTAAAAAAAAGCAATTGACATGCATTTGACTGGGCAAAATGTTGACAGTTAATAGAATGAAAGCGAAATGATGACATTTCACCCGCTGCCTGTTGTAAAGGCTGCGTTCACATGCATCATGCATATGTAACGCATGGAAGCACCACAGAATATTCAAACATTGACCTTTTCAAAAACAAACGGTTATTTAATGAGCACGCCTGGTGAACAAATGAAATGTCATTGGCTTACCGTAATTGTTGGGGGATGAGACACTGAACTGATGGATTTTTTTTATTGCAGTCTCTGCAGACATACTTGCACTAGGATTGCTGTGAAGGTGCATGATGTGAATGGATTTTTAACATGATATATATACAGTATAACAGCCTATAGAGATCTCACCCCATCAACAGAGACGTCAGCAGTAATAATGACATGTACAACAAGTAGTAAATCTATAATCCTACTGGTGCACGTGAATCAGCATACATGAAATTGTAGAACCACTTTTGCTGTTTTGAATGCACTCCGGTATAGATATGCATATTAACAGATTTGTGCTTTACAGTCTTTAGGTATCCTTGCCGTGCCTGTTCATATAGCCACCCTTAGCACCAACTTCAGTAAGACTTTGTTGCTTTAGAGAAGTAAAAAGTAACCTTTCATCTTATTTTCTTGACTTTATTGTTAATGCACGTGGGAGAATCAGTAACCTCCCTGATAATTTCAAGTGTTTTCATTACTCTTTTGGGAAAATTGAGTAAAAATGCAAACTGCTTTTTGATGTATGTACTTTCCTTGAAATGAGGCAGATTAATTTTTTTTCAATATCTAAACTGAGTATTAGAAAGCAAAAGTGACCTTTGGTTGGGCAAATTGCATAATCTGACGTGACTGAGGAATGACTGTATGCTAAAATGTCACTCGCCTGATGAAAGATCTCCATTGACTTCCTCCAGGAGAAATCGTCTTCACTGTTCAGCATTTATTTAACTGGGTTATGGCTCACAGCTGGTTTTAGGTTACTGAACAAATTTTGCATCGTAGTGACATTTTATCATGAATGTCCTTATTTCCTTCATTAGCTTTGCATTAAAGGGATTCTCCACTGATTTGACATTTGTGGCCTGGAATGAAGATTTTCTTATTAGATATGTCCTAAAAAGAAAAGGGGAACACTTTACTTGACGTTTTATACATAAGGTTGACATTACGCTGTCATTATCTGTCATTAGCATGAATAAGATGTCATGAAGGTGGTCATTAAGTGTCGTTTGCTAAATTTTGACACCTATGTAGGCATTTTTGGATTAGATGGATGATTCTAGTGAGGGTTATGCAGGGTTATGGTTAGGATTAGGGTTAGGTGGGGTTATGGTTAGGATAACGAACAATGCTTAATGACAGCCTTCATGATACCTTAATCATGCTAATAACAAGTGTCATGTCATAATGACAGCATAATGTCAGCTTTATGTCCTTATTTTAACCTGTGTGTCTGTGTGCAGTGGATGGGATTTGTACGGGGTAAATTCTTTATTTATTTTTATTTTTAACTTTTTAAAAGCACGTTGAGCTGCATTTTATTGTATGGAAAGCACTTTTTTGTGACCGTGGCCAACTTGACAGTTCTGTCAGGCTGGCCACGCCCCCTATCTCTCTTATTTACAGTTCTAGAGCCAGGAGGATGCCATCTTGAATGGCATGCAAACCATCATGGGTTGCTGGTGTCTTTCGGGCGAACCAGAAGAACAACAACAATAACGGGTCGAGAGTGTCAGCATGTCAGACTCTAAAGGAAAAAACAGTCTCACAACCGCTTCCTCTAAAACTGGTCTTCAGGATGCCCTTAATTAAAAAAAATTACCATCATGCATTTTTGGAATTTGTCTGAGAATGGAAATAAGGAGTAGTGACCATTGACATGCCCTGACCACAAGGGTTGGGTAGGCATGTTGCAAATCGAGACCATCAATGACAATTTTATGTTTCTGCTAGTGTTAATTCAAATCAACTTTATTTGTATAAAAAAATTTACAACAGTCATCTCAATGCGCTTATCAAATAATAAAATTCATAATAATAATAATAAGAAGAAAGAAAACTCAACAAGATCCACATAAACAAGCATTTAGCCATCTAACAAAATCAACATCATAAACACCATTAAAGAAACATAAACAATTATTTGAAATAGTTTCCATACTCTCCCAACAAGATATATCTCATGACGCATCCGTTGTTTGAAACACAGAGAAAATGACAACAACAACTACTCAGAACAGCCTCAGTGAGGAGCATCCACAAAGCCAATCCTTCCTTTTGTTCCATTCACTGTAGAAAATATGAAACGTTTTCTGACCTTACCTTTGCTGAAGCTCTGGTAGCTCAGGTGTTGGTCTTCCATCTTTTAAAAGCTGTGTTTTTCCTCAAAAAATAGTTTCTCAATCGTCTCTCGTGCTGTCATCCTGCCTGTAGTGTTATCTCGCCCACTCGCTAGAGCGAGAGACAACGTAGCAGCAGCGGTCACATGGGATCAATTCACTAATGCACTGTGAACTTATGTATAGCATTTAGCATAGCGCAGAGAGCTGCCTTTGGACGTAAATGGTTGGCATCTTGGGGAACTGACTGCGCATGTGCAAACACATAAAAACACGCTATGGGAATAGAGGCTTTTGGGAGGGGGTGTGGCCTCCTCCTGCCTTACAGCGGAGTGAGACGGCAGCCGTTCCAGGAAATAGCGCTGTTTAGTAATTTGGGCTATGACACGCACAAAATGCTGACACTTTCAAACTTATAGGTACTGTAGGTGATTGGAAATAGAAAAATAAATAATTCACAATTATATTATAATTAAAACAAATAATCAAAATATCAATTCACCCTTGGGTAGGCGCTGCCTACCTTGCCTACCCTGATGGTACGTCACCGGTAGTGACCCAATACCAAGTTGGTCTGGTTTTACATCTTAGCCCATATCCTAGAAGTTAAAAATGTGTTTTTCTCTTGTTGACTTTACTGTATTAAGTCCTTGGTCTGTCACTAGATGGTGGATTATTTTTTGTGTTGTGGCGTTGGTAGTGTGGGGTGCTTGTGTCCTGGAACACTAGTAGCACAAGATCAAGGAACAACAGGTCAACTGTGATACATCATGTGCTAACAACCAGTACCGAGAAGACTCAGTCTTAACAATGATGTATCTCAGCTTCTATCTTTGAC
This sequence comes from Gouania willdenowi, assembly GCF_900634775.1. Taxonomy (NCBI): domain Eukaryota; kingdom Metazoa; phylum Chordata; class Actinopteri; order Blenniiformes; family Gobiesocidae; genus Gouania; species Gouania willdenowi. The sequence goes on along the minus strand of NC_041064.1, from coordinate 8,498,737 downwards.
AAGAGGCAAGAACAACTAGTAACTAGTCTATATGGGACTCTGTGCGTGAAGGAGAACATGGAAACGAGGGGAAGGAGAAGCATTATAAGCATTATTTTTTAACAGTGCTTAATTTGTAAATCATCAGGTCCCGGAACACAGGCCGGTTGTTGTTCCGGTAGTACGAGAGAGACAAAAATGTCACGGAATATATTTTGCCATTTGCTAACTACAAACAATTACTGTGAATGTTTCATAAAAAAACGATGAATCAGCGTTAAAGAAGCACGGACAATCGCCCGTTATGGAGCACATCCGTGTCTCACTCTGAGTGACAGCTGTCAAATCTGCCATTATTCAGTACCAAGGACAGCACAAAATCACCGTTATTTTAGCCACTCTCATCACTAAGGTCACTAAACTTTCAAAACACAAAAACCCACAAATACAAAATATTTACAAACTTTTACACCATAACTCCTCTAAGGAATCAGCAGCACAGCAGAAAGTAAAAGTGAAATGTGTTTACCTGTTTATTTGTCCAAAACAGCCAAAAACAAAAAAAAAGCCATGAATCCCTTTGTATCCTCTGAACTTTTTTACATATTTCACAGCCGTATCTCCTGCATTAGCATCATTGCTACAGGTGCTGCTACTCGCTACGCTAACTGTTGTTGTGCTGCTGCTCCTTATTGACCTAAAAAATCTCTTTAAATCCAACTGCCATTTTCCACCTTTTTTTCCAAGCTAACACAGCGAAACAATTTTTGCGCAAAATCACACTTTAGACGTAGAGCGGGCGTGGCCTGACTTTCCCCTCTCTTCCTCACTCATGTTTTTATACAAAATTTTGTGTACAATGAAATTTCAACCCAATAAAAGAAACAGCTGTCCAAATCTAATTCTTGAATTTAATCAAAACACCTAAAAGCAAACGAGGTTCTGAAAATTAAAAAAATTAGTTGCTCGATCTGGGAGGTGCCAGATCTCGCTCCGACAGGATCAGACCCAAATTAAGCTCTGCGTTTTAATCCAATACTCATGAGTGTAGGTAAAGGACTGTTTATTTTTTTTTCTATCATCAAAACAGTGATAAAAAACACTTTATATGCAATTAAAAAAACTGTGACCTATTCTATGAAAATACACCATATACATATTCGAGTCCATCTGGCTATCTTTTATTTTTATTTTTTTATTTTCAAAAAGTAGCATTGAAACTAAGCTATAGGCAGAATAAAGTATACAGAACTGAAGCACAATCTAGACATTCCTTTCAACATTTACATTTCCATTTTAGCTCAAACACTCAAATCTCCATTCTCAAGCCACAGAAATGACAAAGGTCAATGAATTAGAGATAAGTACCTTTTCAAAAATTCAGTGATTTTCAATGTAGGCTGGTTATATATAATATCATTTTAAGCCCTTTTAAACGTCTGGTTTGGTCTAAAACATTTCAAAGGAATGTCAATTTTTAAAGCAATCGTACTTTGGGCAGTAATAGGCTGCTTCACTTCTCTCACTAGATCATTTCCTTTTTAAGAGGTTGGGGGTCAAATGTGCCTTTCCAAATTGACCTTTCCACTCAACTCAACACTCTGCCATCAGTGACATTGTCCTATTGTTCCCACCGTTCCACATCTGCTCATTTTAACAGCCACCCACAGATAAGCATTGCTTCTACCTTCAGTGAGATTGACAGACCGACTGACGCTATCTCCGAGGTCACTCAGGCTAATTGGTTTGTGCCCGTCTTAGATGGACCATTAAGCTTCAAAAATACCAAACTGAAGACATTTCCTCTTCCCTAAATCTTTGGAGGGTGGTTGAAGGATGCAATTATATAGTCACAGTAATAAAAAAGTCACTTTCAGTTAAGATGTGTCCATAAATGTAATATTTTTGAGTTTCCTATCGTCGTTGTTGATCTGCTAGCGAAGATAACGTCTGTCAAACACGAAAAAATAACATGAGAATCTATTTACCTCCAACAAATATGCAATAGAAAAGGGACTTTTATCACAGCAGGGGCCACAAAAATGGTCTATTTTTTTTATTTTTATATTTTTTCATTTATATTTTTTCACCAATATTTACACACTCCGGTACAGTAGGTGGCGATATGTACCTATTCAAGTTGGTTGCAACACACCAAATCTGAGCATTAATAAATATATTTATTTATTTTTGTACTTTCGTATATTTACCTGCCATCTTTGTATATTTTTTTAAAGGTTGTGTGTGTTTGGAGTTATCTTGGGTATTTTTGTCATTATTATTTATCATTATAATTCTGTGTTTTTGTGTATATTCTGTATTTTTGTGTGTTCTTGTCATTTATGTTTTTCTTTAATTTTGTGTGTGGAGTCATATTGTGTATTTTAGTTGTCATTTGCATATTCTTCTGTCATTCTGTGTATTTTTGTAGTTGTTCAGCCTGTCGTGGGTCTTTTTTTGAGTAATTTCTTGTATTTTTGTCACAACTGTGTATAATTTTTTTGTAATTTTGTAACTTTAAGTGTTTATTTTTGCTCATTGATGTTATTGACATATTCAGTTTCATGCACTGCAACATGAATGTTTCGTTTTGGCCCACGTCCCTCCACCGCAATTAATATTTGGCCTTTCAATGAAAATAATTTGGGCACCTCTGATCTAGTGTCTGCTTTTGAAATGTTATACTAGGGTGACCATACTTCTGAAGTCACCCAACAAGGTCCTTTTTTTCCCATCTTGTCCGGACCGTCCGGCCTGATTTGATAAACAGATTGAAATGCCCGGGTTTCCCATGGACCCTGAATGCATCTCGGAGAACAAGCTAATTTAAATTATCGTAACTTCGCTAATATTTGCTCTATCTGAGAAATTCCACCAGTTCCTGAAAGTTAAGGAGTTCAAATATTGTTCATTACGGTAATTTTACTCACACGTGATGATTTAATTAAATAAAAAATGTCAGCAGGAACACCCTCCTGGATGATAAAACCTCCATGGAGGTTCAGAGAAACTTATTCTATAAGAAGTTAAGGTTACAGTTATTTATCAAATTGATTATTTAATGTTCTGTAAACCTTATGGACAATAACAACCTCTTCATCTACTCTATTGTATTTTGCCGTTACAAGGTACATTTCAGAAAACGTTAAGTTTTTTTGGACATCAAAATATGGTCATTTATACTTTATAGTCAAGTAACAAACTGATTCCGACGCAAACACATAAAAAATCAGCTATTAGACTTTCATGTGGTGATAGAGATCTGTAAGTTTGCCACGGTGCACCCACCTGTTCTTCAGTTCCACATCAAAGTGCAATCCCCTGTAGTCATTTACCTCAGCCCCATCAGGGAGCTGTAGCCTGTAATTGGGTCTGTAGCCCGAGAGGCTGCGTATAGTGGCCAGCTCTGTATAGACTGGAAGAGTCAATTACCAAAGCTGACAGTTTGGTGGAGAGTAAGGTACCCCATATACGCTGTAGTGATCTTACTGAGCAGGATGGAGGAGGCTCCCAGTGTGGGCTGATCAGGGAGTAAGAAGCTACATTTCTGTCGCACCACGCTACTTAATCCGTGAGCTACACCTCTGAGAAAAAACAATGTCTCTATCAAAAAATGTATAGACCAAGGATGGGCAACTGTTGTCACAGCGGGGCCAGAAAAAAAACGTGATTGTCTGATCTGAGGGCCACATTATCATTGTTCATGCCAATATTAAGAATAGCAACCAATCTGAGCATTAACACAGGAAAGAACAAAGGATTTTGTTGTTTGTTGTGTTTTTGTATAGTTTTTAGTCATTTTGTGAATTTATCTGTCATTTTGGGATTTCCCCTGCTGGCATTATTTTTTTCTTGTGTGTTATCTTTGCATTTTGTTTAATGTCAATCTGTGCCTTTTTTTTTTAGTTCTTCAGTATTTATTGTGTTGTGTTTAATTGTGTTAGCATTGTGTGTTTCTTTACAGTCATTCTGTATGTGGTTGTTTTGTGTGTCTGTCTTTTTGTGTGTATTATGAATCTTTTTGTGTATTTTTGGAATCTTTGTTGTGTATTTTTGGAATCTTTGTTGTGTTTTTGTTGCTTTGTGTATTTTTGTTGACATTCTGTGCATTTTGATGTTGTTTTGTGTTTGTTTTTTTAGTTATTGTGTGTATTATGTTGAGCTTCATATTACTTACAATTACTTGAATTACCATTTTTGGTGGATTTGTATTGGGGGCCTCACAGAATTAGACCGAGGGCAGCATTTGGCTCCCAGGCCACCAGTTGTCCATGTCTGATATAGACAATCAGATATTGAGCTTCTACAACTATACCTTTCAATCTAATTTATCCGATATCCACCTTACATTTTTAACTGAATTAAAAATATCCTATCGTCTGCACCTGCCTACCTTATTCAGAATCATGGGACAGCGCTAAATATAAGATGGCCCACATTCTTCTGCAACTCATCAAAGTTTATTTAAAAAGCTTCTGATTTTTATCCTGAGGGCAACAGTGAATAGCACAGAAGGGGAGTTACATGCAGTTATTCCCCACACACTTCAAGGCAAATCAAACCAAGGCAAATTGATGTGTAGATCATATTTCATACACGAGGAAAGTCAATGTGCTTTCCATGATTCAAAGTGCAATATTAATATAAAACATTAAAAGAGTTTGAAATCAGCAATAAAATGATTAAAAACCATAAGCAGGAGAGAAAATGAAACGCTTTTAACTTGGGTTTAAAAAGCATCACATTGGATTGGATGCTGACTTCCACTTCTTTGCAGCATAACAACTAAAAGCTGCTTCACCATGTTTGTCACTCTTTGACCTATCACTGATGTATTTTTGACCAAACTCCCTGAGATTTCAACACCAGCAGCAGAACTTTAAAGTCTATTCTGAGGAGAAAACAAATAAACGAACCAGTTTGAATCATGTTAATGTCTTCATTTCTAGCTCACATTGTGCAAAGTTAAGTTGTTCTAAGAAAATGGATACTGCTTCATTAAAATGGCTTGTTCTCCTCAAATCGCACCTCTGCTTCCAATTATTGGCAAACTGCAAAACATGGAATAAAATAAGACCTTTCAGCATAGGCGGAGTTTGAGATGTTTGCCGGGGAAGGGGGAAGCCAAAGTAAAAAAAGAATTAAATATTTAAATATATACAGTAGACCATCTCAAGATTTGCACCAACCACAATGTGTGTAACAAATACAATAATGCAAAAATGTTTAGTAACATAATTCATAATGTTGACTACAAAGATGTGCATTGACGCATCGTATAATGTTGTAAATTCATGATCAAATCAGGCCAGTGGCTGCTTTCTACTTCATTTTTACTGCAGTACCATACATGAACTGCTGGGTGCAGTGTCGCTTCACCATTCAAATTGTGAAGAATTGTGCAACAGAAGAACCAACCTAAAGTCTCAAAAGTTTGGGACCATTTCACTGAAAACTTATATTTAGAATTGCCTTTTTTAGAATTCATTTGGGAAAACTGTAATAAAATCTTTTGACCATTTGGCATACGCTGAGTTTCCCCTCCCGCAAACTCAGCGTATGCCTTTGGGGTTAGTACCAGGAGCAAGAAATGGTCAATGAGTCCCTTCTTCTAAGCAGTACATGTATGTTTTCTGTGAAAGTGTGTTGGGTTTTAATGAGGGTGAACGTGTGTGTTTCCGCACCTTTTCCATAGTGATTCTTATATTGTATCCTTGTGACAGGAGGAGCAGAGGATAGATTGGATGGAGTTATACAATGATTTCTGAAACATAGTGTTCATATAAGCCAATAAAAAGCCCCTTATGCTTTTAATTAAGATTTAAGTTTAATAATTTATATCCCTTTAGTATTGACCTCACTTAGGAAATCCATTGATCTCATTTAATTGTCCTCCATCCTTTGATTCACCCCATATGATCTGTGACCAATTAGATTCACTACGCTAACCGTAGCGACATTGTTCATTTCACACCCTTTAGTCACTACAGCTCCCTTGTATTTGTCTTCTTTGACTTTTTTCCACCAAATAAAATTCTTTATTTTACTTTAATGTCAAAGTGAAAAAACTATTCTACTTTTTCTTTGTTAATATAAGACAAAATAGCACTTTATTAGACTCACAATGATCAAATGTAGTCCTTATAACAAATAAATTTAAATAAAAAAAAGTCATTTCCGCACAACAAAGGAAGGTCTTGAAGCTAAAAGTGTTTGTAATAGCCTCCTTTGCTAATTCTGGCTTTTTTTTTTTTTACTCATGTTTAATCATGTGCACTGTCCCCTATTGAAATAAACTAAACTGAAATTGTACAATTTTGTTAGATTCAGATAAATCCCGTGGTCATAATCCATAAAACTGAATCGATTCATGAACTTGGTGGAAAAAAAAAAAAGCACGAAAATGTAACTTTAATATGGATTAAAGCTATGTAACTTTTTGACAATTGTGAGTAATATAGTTATAAAAAAAAGAATAAAAGTCAAATGAGAAAATAAAATGACAATTGCTTTATTAAAAACCTACTAGTGCAATTAAAGTAAAAATCCTAATTGTCAAGGATGTGAAATACTATTTTGTCTCTTAATATATGTTTAATATAATGTGACCTATCCAGAAAACATAGTAAGAGTTGATTTAATTGAGGAACCTTCAAGAGTATTAAATATGATACCAAAGTAGAAACAGTTTGTAGTTTTTTTGAATGAAAAAAACTAAACGAAGACATCGTTTTATTTTCAGATAATCCTTTAGTCATAATCGGTACAAGTGAACTGATTATTGACCTTGTACTGCAATGCATGAATAATACACAGTCAAAACAAACAAACATGGGAATACAATCTCAAACAAAGCTGTCGACTGCTTGAAAACAAATAGAACAATAGTTGAAATAAATCAAATGCTTTCCAAAGGTTAAATGCTTTTAGTTGCAGAGACAACATTTATGCGGCCGTTGATGAAACATAAAATAATTAACCTCTGCTGTGCTCTCTTGTGGATTTGATTAAAACTGCGTTTGAGCATTGGGGATATTTTAGTTTGTTTTAGCATGCACACAACAAGCTCTAAACACTGGGTTGACTTTGACAAGATTTCAACCGAGCAGTGATCCACAACTTTCGATGATTGCACTGACGTGTACGGTGATAGACAGATGTCCTGCTGAGTGCCCTTGGTTATCCAGGAGTGCTCACACACAGTGTCTGATCAGGAAAAGTAGCCATGATGAATGGATGGACACAGGTGGGAGATGTGACACCCGCACTTCCATAAAAACAAAAATTCACCTCCCACGCTTTTTACAGAGGAATTCATTGTTGAAAACGTATTGGTCCAGTTAGAATGACTGAATGGTGATCTAGCCAATCACAACCAGCCATTTGACGAAGCTGCTGTTCCTTGAAGGTAAGGAAAGAGTTAACAGCGATGAGTAAATTGTCAAAAATGAGTAACACGTAGCAAAAAATTATCCAAAAGTGGCAAAAACGCGGCAAGAAAAGAGTGAAAAGTGAATGAAATGGGCCAAAAGCAGTCGAGTAGCAAAAAAAATTACCAAAAAGAGAAAAAAGGTGGTATTTAATGGCAAAATGTGGCAAACGATAGTAAAAAAGGTAAAAAGTGCCAGATCTTGTTGGAAAAGGGGCAACAGTGGGACAAAGGAATGGGGTACCGATCCTAAAATAAACAGCATCTTTTTGCCACATTTAGCAACACATTTTTGTTACTTTTGACCAGATTTACATTAATATTTGTGATGTTTCTTTTCTCGTAAACATCCAATGTCAATGTTGAATATAAATCTTAAATTTAAATGTTACATTTAAATCTAAATCTTACATCTAAATTTTAAATGTAAATGTGAAATATTAAATCTAAATGTTAATTCTTTAAACATAAATTGTATACCTCAATGTCATGGGTGAAACTAAATATTTAGCTAATATGCAAATTCACCATTTAGATTTAGCATTTGACATTGAACATTAGAATCTAAATGTTAATGTTAAATTTCAAACATTTAGATTTAACATTGTCATATTTTTACGAGAAAAACTATCACAAATTTCACAAATATTGCTGTAAATCTGGTCAAAAGCAATATTAAAAAAAAATTTACATACATTTTTTAAACATGGTTTGTTGCTAAATGTTGCAAAAAAGTTGCTGTTTATTTTAGGATGCGCAACTTTACAATCGGCCCCCATACAAAGGGGGTTAAAGTTCCCCCGTTTAAGGTTTTCTAGGGGAATGAATAACAATTAAAATTAAGACATAACGAGCCACGTGTTGAGTATCACTAACTTAATAACAGCTTTATCATGGTTTTAGTAAACATTTAATGAACTAAATTGGGAGTTGACGGTTGCCCCACCCTTAGAACACCCTCACTTTTGGAATCGCTGCTCTACCCCTGGATGGACAGACTCACTCAGACTAAGAAATATTAGAAGTGGATAGATTTCTCTTCTAACCTAACTTGAAGTTTACATGATTGGACTTAAAGGTTGAAACAACAAACACAGAAAAGGTGGAGTGATGATCAGTGAGTGAACGTGTATACCGCCATGTTTTTAACTAATGGAAAGATTCCCGACCTTGGCAATGATGAACCATCTGCCAGATGCCTTTGCATGGAAATTTTCTTTTGTTTGCCATCCCCGGCCTGTAGTAGAATCATTAGCAGAGAGGCCTTTGTGGATCCTGAAGTCATGATTATAAATCCTGTGTAAACAGCGAGCATCAAAAAGCTATAACAAATCCGTAGGGCAGCGCTGCGAGGCCACGTGTGATTGGACTCTGATGTACTACACGGGAAGGTGATCTGTCTTTGCTTTAAAACCCGTTTCTCTAATCTGTAGAGTACTTTATACAAGGTCATGGATGACTGACTGATGTCGGTAGATGGGGGAGTGTTTGTGCAGTGAGAGGTCGACTTACACGCACAAAATATCAAAGCCCACTCAAAGCAAGAAACTTACATATTGTTAATTTGTGTACACGAACTGCATAGTAAACAGATAAACAAATGGTCGGCGTGTGTGTGTGTGGATGTTTGAAAATACTTGCAGGAATAACAAGGTTTTAACATGTTTAGTGGGATGAAAATGTCATGGCTTTAACATCTGAGGAGAAGTGAATTCGGGTGTCACAAGCTGGGTTTCAATTACAGATTTGTGCAAAATAAAAGCAATATTTCTAAATGTCGACAAAGTATTTTATTTTTTTTATTTATTTATTTTTTTTTTGTCTGCAATCTTTTTTAGACAGCAATGCATTTTTTTTTTTTTTTTTTTTTTTTTTTTTGTTATTGCAATTAAATAAATTGCACTATTTTATTGCATAATTGTGACCATCACTAGCCCTCCCTAAGGAAAGGGTAAGAAACACTTTATTAAAGGGACAATATAAAAAGAGAGGGTAGTGTTACACCGAGGTGAGGGGGTGGGGGGGAGGTGGAAGGGGAAGAGAGCAGGGAGGAGCGATTCAAGGTAGACAAAGTATAATTGCGCCTTTGAACGTGTTTCCTTTGAAGGCTGTTTTAGGGAGGAGCCTCGTAACTCCCGTGAAATCTCATTTCGCGAGACTTAGCTGCAGAAAGCCGGAAGCTCCAAACCTCTTTATAACACTCCATATTCCTTTGTTGTTTCATGTCTAATGTGGTAGTAATCATTTTAAAATATAAAGCTGAGAAATGTCCCGGTCTCCTCCTGTTTACACATATTGTGTAAACAGAAAACGCATGTTTTTTCTGAGAGAAGTGGTCATGTGACGAGGTAAGTCACGTTCTGTGACATGTATTTGCTGAAAAAGTGTTTCCGTAGCACTTTTGCGACACATTTCAATATTGAAACGTAGGAAATACCACCTCATGAAAGCGTCAAAACTTGTTTGCGCTATTTAAATTTTGCGCATTTCCAAGGTTCATGAAAACGCAGCTACCGACTCGCTTCACCTTTGCTTTTTCACCCTACTGCTGAAAATCATGAAGGTGCGTTCACACTTCAGCGACTCTGGCGACTAGATTACATTTGTCAAGCGCCGCGACTCACGAGATTCCAGTGTCTCAATCACGCAATCTGAGTTGCTTGAATTCACTCAAAGTTGAAAATGTTGAACTTTTCAAACAACTTTGAGTGACACTGTGTCACGACATCTAATCGGCAACAAGTTTCTCCCCGCGTCACTCCACCGGTGGTCACATCACGGGGGTAGATGAAGCGAGCGACTCATTATGAACTATGTAAACAACTATAGTCACTGAACTCGCATTCGGTGTGAGCGCACCTTAACGCTGTATAATTTCAGTTGTAGTGCATTAAAAACAAACAAGTTTGGAACTTTTGGGGTTTTCCTGTCAATTTGAAGCGATTCAGTGAATAGCAATTCACATAGCATTGATGGTTCTTTGGAGATTTCATAAAACTGGGTGTGTCTTAACTTCTCCGGTAGCCCCGCCCATAATCGAAGCCTTTCTTTGAATTTCCAGCCTAGACGAAAGTCAGCCAAAACCTGGGGTTTAGTTACTCTCCGTCTTTTTCATCATCATTGATTTTTCTAGAACAGTAGTCCCCAAACTGGGGGGCGTGATGTCATGATGTGGGGGGGGGGGGGCGCTATAATAGCCTTGTGGAACCTTGACCATGAAGAATAGAAAATGCATTTTATGTTCTAAAATACGTGATTGCAAATGTAATGTTATTTTTATGAGGTTTGAAGACAAATAGTCCAATTTTTTCTTTAATAAAAAAGTCACACTGTTTTTTACCCTTTTTTTTTTTTTTTTAAACTATTTTGCAATGGGGGCCCATGAGAGTTTTGCATTCTTCAAGGGGGGCACAGCAGAAAAAGTTTGCGAACCACTGTTCTAGAAGGATGATTTGCTATGTTGCTATGATTAGCCGCTCGCTAACTACTAGCTCCTCCCTTAGAAATCAGGTGGATTTGACCTGAAAACTCATTACTCTGCTATAGGTGTCTGTGTATTGATTACTTTCAAGTCTTAATGCCAGACAGAGTGAACTATTGGTCAATAAAAAAGCAATTTTGCATTATTGGTGTTATTAAAAAGCTGTAGATGATGTTAGCTATTCTACGTGCAATTGTTTCTCAAGCCCAAAATACCCAAAAAAAAAGAGATGGAAGTGGACTGCTTGTGATTCTCTGCCGCAGTACGGCGAGGTGTATAGCTATCTTTAATCAGTGAGAAAATCACTGGCTCCATCTTTAAATATTGATGTAAAAAGCGTGTATGCACAGTTTAAATAAACACCCACCATCCTCCTCCTACACACAGGCACAAATAAACAAGCCCAGATATCTTCTGTCGACAATAATACCACCCCACACACCCTCATGCATATTTTAAATGTCATTCCAGCCAGCAGAAGACCTTCATCGTAGTTGATTCTGTTATTGATCTGTGAGAGGAAGAAGGCCAAATTGATTAGTGATGATTGGCTTGATTTATGAAGGTTGGAATGAATTTCCAGGTTTTGGTACCAATCCTTTAGAAAGAGTCCATGGTGACTAGGGAAGGACATGTAGGGAGATGGAGCAACATCATGATTCTCTGTCCCAGAACAAGACACATCTGTCACAGATATGAGGTTCAAGCTTAAGTCGTGAAGGTAATGATGTTGCACTGCTGTTTGAATGATGTATATGTTGTTGCTGTTGTTATTGCAGTAGCCAGGACACAGGTTTGGGTTATTTAGTAGAGCACTAGTGCCCTCTGTTGGACTAACTCACAATTTCATATACAACATGTGCAATAATCTAAGACAGTGCATTTTTATAGTTAAACCTATATCAAATTTATGTATAAAACACTTTAAGAAAATAGTTTATCATCAGTTCTTTCAATTAATTATAAGAACAAAAAACAACAGAATAACTGAGCATGAAAACAAATGGAAAGTCTTACTTGAGTTAGAGATATACTATAGTTATTAGGGGTACTTTCTTTTTTCTTTTTTTTTTATTAGGGGTACTTTCTTAAAGGTGTGGCATTTTATAAATGTTTCACTAATTGTGTTGTATTTTGTTTGTTTTTATTAGTATTATTGATTTGATTTATCATTCTGTTATGTTGTATATTATTGTTTGCTTTGTGTCATTTCTATTTTTATTCCGCTTTCCTGTCACAACACTATGAATGTGTGGATGATTGTGGTTGTGATTGTGGTATGAATGTATGGGGGAGTGGTTGGGGTGGGATGGGGGTGGGAAGTTTTATTTTATTCTGTAAATAAATAAATTTAAAAAAAAAAACTATAATAATTAAGACAGAAATGGGCAACTTTTATCAGAGTGGGGCCATAAAAATGTGATTATCTGATCCAAGGGCCACATTATCAACATTCATGTTAGTATTTATAATAATGACCAATCTGAGCTAGGAAAGAACAAAATGATTTTGGCTTTGTAGTTCTTTTTTCTTGGTGTTTTTGACTTTATTTTGTCCATTTTCTTGTCTATATGGTGAATTTTTGTTGCCTTTTTTTTTTTTTTTTTTTTGAGTCATTGTGTGTTTTTGTAATATTTCTTGTCATTTTGTGTATTTTTCTGTCATTTTGTGCACTTTTTATAGTCCTTTTGTATGTGTTGTTTAGTGTGTCTTTGTTTTCATTTTGTGTATTTAAAAAAAAAAAAAAAAAAAAAATCTGGATTTTTGTATATTTTGTTACACTTCATATAACTTCCAACTTCATGAATTACACTTTTGTTCTGGGGGTTGTACAAAAATTACATTGATGGCCGCATGTGGCCCCCGGGTCACCAGTTGCCTATGTCTGATCTAAGATGTATTAGTTAATAGACTCATTTAAAAGTGTTTTGCATTCATTATTGTAGAATATGTTTATAATGGAAAAAAAGATTTTTCAGCCTTTTCATATTTGATAATGTTATTAATCTAGTTTCACAAAATAAATTCTTGTGGAGAGTTTTTTTTTTTTTTTAAAAAAATAAAAAAAAGTGGTATATAAATTTAGTGTATTATTATTATTTCATAAAAGCTTTGTAGATTTACAAAAAAATGTATTGCTGTGTAAAATATATGATGACAGATGATTTTAATAGATCAGTTTGGAGATTTTTTTTTTTTTTAAAGATTTTTTCAAAGAACAAAAAAACAAATCGAACTATATTTTTCTATTATCAAATTAGTGTTTTGTTTTTTTTTTAATTACTGATTGATTTTTTTTTATGTTATTATAATATTCACATAATTCAAAAATAGAATAGATATGTTAAATCATGTACATTTGAAGTTTTGGTTTAGCATGCTGGACCATGTGCTGCATCCTGCTTGTGTGAGGCTAATGTTTGTTAATTACCACAAGGGGGCAGTACAGGATATATTTGTAACAGTAGTAGTACTAGTCGTAAATGTAATGGTAATTTTATCCAGTAAATTACTACAGCACTGAAACAGTAATATCACCATGGCAGCACCTAAAATATATTCTTAAAATACCCAACATGTAAAAACTTAAATGTTGTTCATATATATATATATCATAGTTGGAAAAAAATGCAATTGCAAGTACTTTGACATTGTAAAAAATAAAGACGTCTCACAAAAAGTCAAAATTACAATTACAAATTAGTCAAGTTTACATTTATGCAATATATTAATTAGCCAATAATGCCAATTTCAGGGTCTTTCCCCTCATCCATGCATTTGATTACAAAGCAATATTTGTTTTTGTTTTTTGCAGTTTTAAATCTTGATACAAATACACATATATAATATACATATTGTACATAATGAGAAGAATTATTTTGCTTGTTTTTTTGTTTTTTTTGCATTTTAATCTTGATATGTGTTCGACAAATAAAGATCTAATCTAATCGACATTTCCGTTGATCTTCTCATGGGTTGTCTTCAAACCTTTAGCACGCCACACTCATCAATGCATTCAGTATTTCAACGCTAAAACTCACACAAACAAGGAAATTTTGTCCTGTCACTTCTAAAGTTTGGGTTAAAAAAAACAGGAAAAACAGCCTGCAAATTTGTGAAGTCCTGTCTCTGCATTGACATCCTAATTTTCTAATTTTCTGTTGGTTCATTTTTGGTCAATTAACAAAACAAAAAAGATACTAAAAATCACATCAGTGAAGCCTGACATCCCTATTCTATAAAAACATGTTTATTCAGATGTCCTTCCCTATTTAAGTTAATGATAAATCATATTTTATTTTCACAATTCAAAACTCCTTTGATGGATTATCCCATGTGTGTCAAACTCAAGGCCCGGGGGTCAAATTCAGCCCTTCAGAACATCTGATTCGGCCCGCTGGAGAAATTCAAAATGACAGAGAAATCATGAATAATTCTGTAAATTACCAAATAATTCAATTGTAAACTGTTGTTGAAAGAACTCTACATTTTTCCGTCATCCTGCAATTTTTCTTAAATTATTCCACAAAATCTCCCCAAATTAAGTAAAAATTGGTCAAAAAATAAATAAAAGGACATTTAACTGTATATCACTAATGGTTTCGATATCGATGCCTTCCATACTTTGTCTAATTTATGACTGGAAATGCAAACCTGGGCACATTAATGTTGAAATTGTTCATTTTCCCACCTAAAACTTGTTGCCCACTTGTGATTGAACTGGTCTGTATTTGGCTCTGGAACTAAAATGAGTTTGACACCCCTGGTTTATTCTCTTCTAAATTTGTACTCCTGCCAGAAAACTCAAGACATTCTTCCTTAACTTTATTAAATGAATGGTGAGATGTGCCGCATGTTACCTTTACTCTTAAATCCAACCAATGCATGAGCTCTTCCTGTTGTATCTATGTAAACTAAATGTTTTTGTTTCCTTCCAAGTAAACATTACGTCTTCAGTGTATGTGTGTGTGTTACTGTAATAACTTGTCACACAGGTTCTCTGACAGGTTCAATCACTGTTCTATGTAGACTGCATGGAAGCATTGGTTCTGGTAGGAAAATGGGGAACATCAGCAGTAACACATTATCTGTGGGAAGCTTCTTCATTTTTTGGGTTCATCACTTTGGAACCAACAGGGACAAAAATTCAGCCCTGGCATTTTCTGTCCAGACCAGTCCACTTCATTATCACGGTTATTATCACTGTTATTAAGGCAGTGAGGCTCAACATGTAGCTTTTTGTGTCTTAATTTGAATTATTATTCCCCCAAAAAACCTTAAAACGGGGAAACTTTTTAACACCTTTTTTTATCTATTTCCTTTGGGCCTTTTATTTATTTATTTATTTATTTATTTATTCAGTTTATTTCCAACATGGTTACATTTTTTTTTTTTTTTTTTGTACATGCCGAAAAAGGAGACGAGAGAAGCAGTTTGCTTATCTGGGTCCCGTCCCCTGTTTTACCATCGCAAATTTACATGGGTTTACATGTCTCTCTGGTCAAACATTCTTGAGTTGTTCTGAACAGTCCTTTTTTGTGTATTCTCATCTGTAGTCAGTGTTGTCTTGTTTTTATTCCTCCTCCTCTCTATCGTTGTTTGTGTTGGCCTTGTTCCCTGCCAGACGTTGTTAGCATTCCTCCAGTTCAAGAATAGTTCCTCTTTCGAAGGTGTTTGGAAGGTTTTTCCCTTTTCATCCATAGTGTCACCACTCGGGAAAGTCTCTTTTGGACACACAAGTTTGTAGCTTGTTTTGTCTCTACATCAAGGTTAATCCAGCTGTTGTTAGTTCTATTGGCAGTGTTGTATTTTCCACTGTTAGATTTAACTTGTATAAACATTATTATATCTTAATTCATAAGCAAGGTAGTAATTTCATTGTATTATATCTTAGTTCATAAGCAAGGTAGTAATTTCATTGTACAGGAAAACGTGTTTCTAACTGCACATATGACAATAAACACTTTGAATTTAAATTTTATGTAATCCTTAATCACCCCACCTCCTAGCAATTGAAATGAATAAATGACAGACCTTTTTTACTCTTGGTTTCCACATTTAATTCAGTCTCCGTAAAATAATCACAGTCTGAGTTTTGTTTCCAGTGTTTATATAGATCTGAGTCCATATCCATGATTACCATCAGTAATGTTGTTGTTTAGGTGGATCCTTCGTATTTTCCCAAGTCTTCCATCGTTTTGATGAGGATTGGTTTTCCGTTCTCTTCTCCCAGTGGTGTGATATAAATCCTGCAGTTTCTTGTCCACGTCCTCACAATTTTTCCTCCTTTTTTTATTTGGTGTGCCTTCCATGCAATGCTGGCATTTTGTTTCGTCAGGTTTTCATTGATGTAAACCTTCGTTCCCATCAGTTTTTTTCCTTGCTTCAATAGTTCTCCTTTGAATTTCATATTCGTGAAGGTTATTTTTACAGCTCTGAAAAAGTGTGACATCCTTTGTCAAACTTTTTTTCAGACTTTAACTTCCTTTTGCCAATTAATATTCCTATTTCCCTATTTTTTGACGATTTTTGCAAGTTCTTTTTGACACTTTAATCCAATTTCTGTCCTTTATTTTTTTGACCACTTTTCATCCCAATAATCTGACTTTTGCCCAATAAATTCCACTTGTTTACTCCCCCCCCCCCTATATTTGACCTTTTTGTTCCACATTTTTGCACTTTTACGCTATTGTTTGCAACATTTTGCCCATTTGAGCTACCTTTTGCCATTACATACCACCATGTTTATTTGCCTATTTTTGGTCAGTCTTGACTGCTTTTGGCCCATTTTGGTCACTTTACACTCTCACTTTTGGATTATTTTTGGCGACCTGTTACTAAGTCTGCCTCCACTCACTTGTCAACAAAACACTTTTTTTAATGTGACTTTTGACTTTTGACTTTCCAGTGTCTGAGCTGTGACATAATTCTGACTTGTTTATTTCATTTTTTCCTTAACTGTCACTAAAACTTTTGTGACTCTCATAAACACTTTATGAATTGTAATCACGTCATCTGTAACAGCTACACAAAACATCTTAGTCAGGGGGTGAAACCCATTATGTTCAGGGGCCAAAAATAACCAAGCTTGAGCTCAAATTGGCAGCACGAGAAAATGCCAGGCATTTCCTAAAGCAGGTGAAGGTGTCATCAATGTTGACTAGTTTTAATGAATCATTTGAGCAGCTGAAAGTAGGTGCTAGACTGCAAACACCCTGGACATGTTGCCACTCATTCTCATTCACTCTTGGGACTGTTTTTGAAATGTCGATTAGGACGCACATGTTTGTGGACAATAAGACACCCTGAGAGTGCTATTGTTATTGTTGGTGAACTTTTAACTTTAAATATGTTCTTGATTTAGTATTGAATATCCTCTTTTGGTGCATCACGTCAAATTATGTCAAACATTGTGTATTCTATGACTCGATATCTTTGATGTGAATGTTACGGACTTTGCAAAATTTAATTTTTTTTAAGCTAGGTCAACAAAAATGTCCGTTTCATATGATGCATCCCAAGATTTTTACTGTTACCAGGTGATTTTGTATTCTAGAGATTCTAGGATTTCCAGTGACACCTTTGACATTTATCACGATACTGTATTTTAACTTTATTCTCTAAATTTCAACTTTTCTACATTATTTTTGATTTGCCCAAAATTATTTTCTCCCTAATCTGCTTTCATATTCATGAAACATTCATTTGTTTCCTAGTATAAAACATGTAACACATTCTTCATCAGTGTTTTCTTATTTGCGGTTATGATGATGAAAATCATCATTTCAATACTTGCATAATTATCTTATCAAATACTTCAATACTTTATATTTTGGCTGAGATACTTTTAATTATAAATGGAGTAGTTTTTGACAATGAGCATCTGTACTTTCATTCAAGTAATAAAGGACAGTATACTTTGTTCACTTCAGGTCGTGTCCATTGCATAAAAAAAAAAGGATTAGGGCCTACTTTGATGGAGAAAATCATTTTGGGCAAATCAAGAATAAAGTCAAATGTTGAGAATAAAGTTGAAATATAATGTCAATATTAAAGTTAAAAAGACAAGATTAAAGTCGAAATTTCAAAAATTAACTCTAAACACAATATTGTGGAAAAAAAGTTGGTTTGCTAATAACATCAAATCTACAGAAGCTGACGAGGGCCAATTCACCATATGACAACAAACAGCAGATCGTGGCCGTCTACAGTTGTATTGATGATTGTGTTAAACTTTACTTCAAAGTTGGGTTTGATAACAAAAATATTCTTTCTTTTTTTTTTTTTTAGCTCATAGATATGGCATTTTATTGTCTTGTCATTAGGGAAATTGGCCCTTGTCAGCTTCCGTAGATTTGACAAGATTCATCACAATATTATTGTAATTTGAGTTTTAGAAACGTCGACTTTAATCTTGATAATATATTCAAACTTTCTTCTTGAAATTTCAATTTTAATCTCGACATTTCGACTTTATTCTCAACATTTTCACAAAAAGAAAACGTGGAAATGATGAGAATTTGGGCAAATATTTTTGATTTGCTCAAAAATATTTTCTCCATTAAAAAAATTGGCCCTAAATTTCTTCCATGATTGCAAATGTTTCACTATGTCCATTAGCAGCTATACTGTAATCCTTCGCACACTAGTAGTCACATGGATAGAACAGGACTTGCCTTAGAAATAAGAGGCCTTTGTCTGTGTAACCTAATCGATTACCGAGCACAAAGCTGCAGAGCGGCTCTGATCCGTTTCTCTGTGTCACACTAAGTTCCCAGAATAGATGGTGCTATTGGTGCTGCTGCTGCTGCTGCTGCGCTCCACCGGGGAGGCGATGGAGGAGGAAGTCAGCGGTGTGTCTGACAACTGTTGCTTTAGCCGCTTTAGCTGCTACTGCTGCATCGGAACCATTAGTTAAGTCTGTGTGTCAGTGCGCGCTGTGTGGCGCTGGACGGACCGCAATGAATCCCGCCGCGGTGAGACATTCAGTCCGGATGAGTGTGCAAGTTTATGGGATCCTATAAAGTCCTGCATGTGGAAGGTAAATAAGAAAAGAAAAGAAAAGATGCAGCGCGCATCCATTCATTGTCTGTTATCGGCTTTATGTACTGTATGTCTGCAGCACATAGACAGACAAGGAGCGTCTGTGTGATGAAAGCAGAGCCAGACGGGCTTCATGCTGCACAATGCGGTGATCGGATAACCTGTTGAATTGCACCTGATGTCATTCAGATAAAAAAGAAAAGAAAAACCCACTAACTCAAGAGTAATAGACCTATGATAACACATAATAGTTTTTTTTTTATCCAAAAGACGCGCATGTTTCGCATCCTGTCACTGCGTCCTCATCATTCCACCTGTTTGTTTCTCTTCCCAAAGTCTCAACACGGAATTTGTGTCAAAATGTGTGTTTAAAAAAAAAAAAAAAAAAAAAACCCTCCTAGGGTTAAAATGGTCACACCTGATTCCTACTGAAAGCTATAATTCCATTATTTTTCCTGCTTTAAATGACATTTCTCCACCTTTTACATCCATTCAATATTATTCATTTATCCCCATTGTGAGGCAGCATCATCATCATCATCCAAAACATGTGGATTTCTCTCCTCGACCTTGAGTCACTCCTCTTCCTCTTCCTCAGTAGCTGAACACAGTACACTATAGTCTGCCCACGGATTTCCAGTGCTTTAAGTCTGTGAGAGAGAATGCCTTGGCTGCTCCCTGCAGTCGCTATGGCTAATTCCTTAGGAACCGGTGGATCCAGTTTGATCCATCCCTCTCTTTTTTTCCCTTACCAACTTGTTGAGTCTTCCCCCCCTCTTTGTTCCTACCGCAACACTGAACCGGCTCCGCTTAAAGAAGAGTTGTGAGACTGGTAACGAAATGTGAGTGTGAATGATCAGGACTGCGCTGGGGACGTGTTTTTAAAAAGTGGGAACCTCGACGGGACGCGGTGGCTCTGAGGCGTTGGCGCTCCAACACGCACTTGTTTGGACTTCAGATGCGCACCAGCCCAACTTCCATCTGCTTCTCTGATCTGGATCTGTTGTATCCTTAGGTATTATTATTTAATTTATTTATATATACATATATATATCATTTGTTCGTGAACATAATAATGTAGAATGAGATTCTGTTGGCAGTCAATGAAGAGTAATATTAAGTTTTTGATGGTTTTTCCAGGGAGGTGGAGACAATTTGCCAACCTCCCTCCAACCAACCTTGACTGGAACAATCAACTAATTTTGCACTGGGGCAACACTTCAAGGTAGCTTATGTGTATCCAATTGTTCCAGTGCTTTACAGCTTGTGTTCTGTTTTGAATTAGCAGGAATGTCAGATTGTATTTATTTGATTTGATGTTTTAATATTCAATGAAGTGGAAAAAGAACATTTACCTGAAAGCTAACGTGTTGCCATGTTGGCCTTTCCTTAAGAAAACTCCTTTGTGTCTTTGTTACACTGGTATTTACCACAATTGAGACAATGGAACCAGTGCCGTGACTATTTATTAGTTTTCCCATCTTTTCATAGAAACAAAATGGTTAAGCTAATAAGGAAGTTCTAAACATTTAGATTTAGATTTTCAAACCACACACACTTTTTGACGATGCTCATTATGTAAGATCAAGACTGGCACTTTACTCTTTTTTTTTTTTTTTTTTTGGTTTGGATTATTAGAAAATATAGATTTATATACTTAATTTAGGGACAGTACAACTCTGTTTTTTACAGCTGTTTATAGCCATCAAACTTGTTGATTTTTTTTTTTTCAATTATTGGTAAATTTAAGCAGATAAGATCATTTACCTTTGGCATGATTTGCTTGTTTAAAGCAAGTTAATGTTTGGAAGAGACAAATCAAATTCATAGGTGAGATTTTAGATGTGAGGAACACACATTAGTAAATGTAAATATCACTGAAGTAACTGTAATCCAGTGAATAGCCTGTAAAATGTCTCACTTATTTTTCCAAAAAGGAATATTATTTAATTCTACTCCAGGTATGCACATACTGTATATAATTCCGATATATACACACACACAATATGTGCTGTGAAGTTTAATCAAAGAGAGGTTTATTTTCACATTCCTGATTGAGACGTGTGATTTTTTTGACATTCACATTTCATAAAGCAAACAATTAAGTTTTTGTGCAACGTGCAGTCGATGCAGAATTATTCATTTTTGCTTTTCTGTTATTTTTGGTTGTGATCTCCCAGCAACCTGAAAGCAGTTGAAATGGAGGCTTCAGAAGACTACGGTGCAAGTAAGTCCATCTGCCACTCTGCACATTATCTCTCTGACCCGTCCGTTTCAACTGTGTCAATGTGCTTCACCTCTTATCATAGGTGTAACTCAGGCTGCATCTTTGCACATTTAAGTTTTTAGATGTCGGATTTCATACTCGGGTAGGAAAAAAAATGAAATAAGAAAATACATTTTTTGCAATCACGCTACGTATTTCAAGGGATTTTCCCCTTGTGCAGGCTTTTCCTGTTCACCCCTTAAGAGAAAGCGACAATGTTGTATATGCAACATCCTGTTTAATGCAGTAGATGCTGGATATGCACTTTGTGGTGATGCATTGCCCTTTGCTGGTTCTTTTTTGGTTTGTATCCCCCTTCGCCCTGTGCATTTAGGTGAAAATAAGAGTTTCTTCTCATTTTGAATTATCAACGTTTTTTGTGGTTTAAACTGTTTATTATGTATGGATCTAAGGTCCTAACGCACTTGCAGACTGAGAAAAACTGGTCAGATAATAAAAATGTTGTTTTGTTTTTTTTTTAACTTTCTGACAACATCGGTAGACATGGCAAAATAAAGCATGCAATCATGTTTTAACAGAGATATTTACTTTGTCACGCACACGCAGTCATATCTATACGCATTATTTCTCACACACAAAAAACAACAATAGTACGTTATCGCAAACACAATGGTCCATTTGTAGATCAGGTAAAAACGAATTGTCCCTATAAATATACAGTAGATCAGTTTGAAACAATGGCATATTCTTTATCTTTAATTCCTACAAAAATTTACATTTTGACAGATTTAATGAAAATAGTACATCTGGTCAGCCTGTTATAATCGCTACATACCATTGATTTGTTGTTTGTTCATTTTTATTTATTTTTATTTCACGCTGTTATTAATGTTTCAGACCCATACATATATGTATTATGTTGTTTCATTTATCATACACTGCAATCCAATCGACACCCTGCCTGTACATCAGTGATCGGCAACCTTTATCACAGCGGGGCCCCAAAAAATGTGATTGTCTGATCCAAAGGCAACGTTATCAATATTCATGTCAGCATTTATAGTAACACAGGAAAGAAGAAAGGGTTTGTGTGTTTTTGTTGTGTTTTTCTGTTATAATGTATGTTCTTTGGATTGGTTTTGTGTATTTTTGTTGTTATTTTGTGTGCTTTCGAAGTCATTCTGTGTGTTTCTGCTGTACCATGAGCTATTTTGTGTAGTTTTGCTGTAAATTTGTTTATCTTTCTGTTATTGATTTGTCTGTTTTAATTAATTCTATGTATTTTTGTTGTCGTTTTGTATATTTTCTGTTAATTATGTGCATTTCTGTGGTAATTTTTGCTGTTCTTTTATGTATTTTGCTCTATTTTTTAATTATGTTTTTTGGATTTATTTTGTGTATAGGAATTTGAATTGCCCTGTGTATGAAATGTGCTATGAAAATACATTTGCGTTACCTTTTTTTGCTTATATTTTGAGTAGATCGTTGTCTAAACTTAGTCCGAGGGTCACATGTGGCTTTTTTATGCTTTTTGAACTCCTGCTATTTATTATTGCAGTATAGATAGATAGATAGATAGATAGATAGATAGATAGATAGATAAAGCCCCTGTTTGCATCATGGAAAATCTATCATGACAAATCGGGGCCACCCCTGTCTTCAGGACAGTGTCGGTCACCTGAGATTTCCTCCAACCCCGACGTGTGCAACATGAGCCCAGGCTCAGGGATTGGGTCATGGACAGTGACTCCCAGTAAAGCCCCGTCACTGTACTCTCCCCAAGACATGGGAAGCGCTACTGTATTTTCTGTGTGAGATTGTCTTCACTATTTTTATTTTGATGTCTAGTGGCGTGTAGACACACACTTGTCATGCATTTGAAGGCTGTGAGAGTACGTGTGGTTCCTTAAGGATCCGACACCTCCACCTCTACCAGAGGGACTGTTTGTCTGTTGACACCACATTGTTGTCGTCACCCTGGTGTGGTGGAGTGAAAGGGGATAAGGGATGGGTTTGCTCTCCCTCTGAGTGGACACTCAGCTATCCATAACCAATGGTCTGTGCAGCCTTCTAAGGCAATGGAATTTGATCTTTTTGCTGGACATTAGGATTTTATAGCTGCGTATGTATGGGGTGCCGGATGTAAAAAACCCGCTCCCTGTTTCATAGTAGAAATATTTTGAACGTTCAGCTAATTTTCCTCACGTTCAGCAAATTTTTCTTTCATTTGAGACAAATTAATGTAAAACAGCCTGTTCGATATCGTTGTTAAAAATGTGTAAACATAAAAAATATTTCTAAATGTAAATTTTAAATCTAAATGTAAAAGTTAAATATACATATTATAATCACGCTGACATGCCCACTTTGCATAATTTCTAAACATATAGCTTTCCACTTGGCGACCGATTTAACATTTATATTTAGATCTAACATTTAGATTGAAGATTTAGATCTAACATTTAGATTTAACATTTAGATCTAGATTTAGACTGGCACCCTGTACAGGGTGCACCCACACCTAATGCCCATTGAGAGCTGGAGATGGGTAACCAGCAGACTTCCGCAAGCCTGAAAAAATAGGTACAAGTGGGTCAAAAAATGGATGGATGGATGGATTTAGATTTAGATTCAACATTTAGATTTAAATTTAACATTTAGATTTAGATTCGGAATTAGCATTTAACATAACAGGCGTTACAGATCAATGTATGGCAAAACAACTCATCACAAGAACAGTTTCTTCCCCCAGGCTGTCACTGTGATGAATGCTATACAGTCAGTGTCAGACCTGTTGCTGTGAAATAACCCTGGAACTGTCACTGTGACTGTATATATACTGTACGTATATTATTTAATTTTAATCTTCATCTACGCACACTCTTCACTGTAAATACTGAAAAAGAAATTACCTCATGTTTACTTTATCGTCCTTTTGCACTTCTCACCACTGTACTATTATCCTATTATATTATCTTATTATATTACATTATCCAATTTAGCCTTGTACATTTTAGTCTTTAACTACTGTTAATATTTCTAGTTGATTATTATTTAATGTTGACCAAAGTCAAATTCCTTGTGCTTTTAACATACATGGCCAATAAAGATGATTCTGATTAACATTAACATTTAGATTTAACATTAACATTTATATTTATTTTTATTGTGTACACATTTTTAACAATGATATGCTGTTTTACACGAATTTTTGTCTCAAATATGAGAAAAAAATTAGCTAAATGTATAAAATATGTTAGCTATGAAAAAGTGACTGTGTTTTTTCATTTGTCACCCAATACAAAAATTGACATGTCCTTATTAGTTAATTTTGCAGTTTTGACGATAATACAAGTACTGAGGAAAGCTCGTAGGTGCTTTCATTTCAGTTTTTTTTTTTTTTTTAATTCAATTAAAATATATTCTAAACAAATAACAGATTTAGTACAGATTCAAATATCCATGCCAACGCCAGGGTAACAAGTATGCAATTTGTTCCTCGCTCCAATATTTGATCATTTTCGATCAGAAATGATGGAATTTGATGGACAAAACAACTGAAACCAATGTCTTCAAGTATACATTTGCTGTACAGCTCGTTGCATTGTGAAGCTGAGTGAGGATGGCTCTGTTTCTGTGTCTCCCAGGTAACGGACAGTGCTCTCCCAGTAAGGAGAACTCGAGAATGTTGGCGGATATGTCAGCACCTAATGGACAGGCAGTTCCTCTGGCTCCTAATTCCCCTGGTGGTGAGTGCTCATTTAACAGACGGACAGTCAAGAAGGATAGCTGCACGTCACTGCTCTCTTTTTTTACCTCTACATTCAAACACACATTCTCATGCCATGTGTCTTTGCATAGTGTGCAGAACTTGAAAGGAGAAGTAGTTTGTATGTTTCCCACAAGTCTACATCAGCAAAGGGAAGGAGGTTTTATTATCACATTGGGATCTGCTCGCTGATAAAGAGCTGTAGTCATCCTGGACGTTGCACAACGTGACTTGGTATTTCGAGTTCTGTCAAAAAAAAAAAATGCTTTATAATACTGAAGAGAAAAAAAAAACAGTTTTGGGTGCATCGACAGTGCAATTCTCCATTGGTGTTCTATGTTTTATGTGATGAACAGAGCTTTAAGGACAGATTGTATGGTTGGGGTTTTTTTTTTCTAATGCAGTGGAATCATAAAAAAAGAAGGGAAGAAAATGTGCTTGATTCTTTTGTCGGAGCAGCCGTCTCAAGTGTATCCTCAGCTGACCGCCCCTTTGCATTCTGTGCTGCTGAACTGGAGAGACAGATGTAAAGATGCAATGAGCTGAATAGCAAGGACATTCAGGTCTGCTCCGTGTTGCCAGGATACAGCTGTCAAAGACAAGGCTCTATTGCAACTTCAATATTGGGAGATTTTTTTTTTTTTATCTCTCTTTTTCTTACTCTCTCTATTTCCTTCTCTCTTACTTGTTGTGGCTTTGGAAACACACAGTAACACCTTGGAGAAGTCTTTCATGGCTTTGTTCTTTGATCAGTGCGTTCCTTTAATTATGTATGCATTTACACTGACCTCTGAAAGGAGGATGAATCCAGTTTGGAAGCCTTGGGCAAAAACTAAACAGATGCAGTCTAATGGGAGGCTTTAGTGAAACAACCGTGTCTGCTCACACTATGATTATCACCACTAATCCCAAAACAAGAAGATCAGGATGAGTGAGTAAAACACCGCGGGGGGTTTTTCCTTTAACTTTAAATCTAAATCCTCTTTTTAGCGATCTAACATTAACACCATCATAGTAGTGTGCAGTGATAAAACTGACCAAAATATCAACCTATTGTTAGAAAAAATCACCCACGTGATTATTTATGTACTGTATATCTCCTGATTTTAAAGACATGGTCTCATGCTGAAACGGAGACAATATAGTGTGTTAATGTTACGTTGAACACATATTATAACATTTAGTCACAGTTTTCTATCTCAGCGACAGGAATGTACACATTTGAGCTGCTGGCTGCATAAAAATGTTGAATATACAATATGATATGTACATTACAATAGTGCGTGTACCAAAACAAGCAAAAAAAATAATACTTGAACACTTAAATCATGCTTGATTTTATGTGAAATCTGTATTTCTAATTAATTTTCTAATTGAATGAGGTTAAAAAAAATATTAAATTTTTTTTGGACTAAACAGTTTTTTGTTTGTTCTTTATTTCAAATTTATTTAGGACAATTTGTACAATATCAAACCATTGTTCTAAAGTCAAATCTCTGATATGTATATTAGTCCTTATTGTGTAAATCTGCCTCCTAAAGTCGTAAAAAAAAAAGCCAAATTTGGACATATTTGATAAAGAAAAAGAACACAGCAGTTTTGTTAATATAGATTTTTGGAACATCCTGAAATCTCTTGAAATTTAAAACATTTATATTTTGATTGATTTCTTTAAAGGATGCCTGCGTTTCCATGGTAGTTGGCAATGATCATATCTAAATGTGCATAAAGCTACACTTGTTTGAGCTTCTAATTCTTTATGAGCTGAGCTCAACAATCTAAAAAAAATTTTCTATGTACACCAAAGGCCTTTTTCTCTCAAATATTGTTCACAAATGTGTCTAAATGTGTGTTTGTGAGCACTTCTCCTTTGCTGAGATGATCCATCCACCTCACAGGTGTAGCATAGCAAGATGCTGATTAGACGACATGACGGTAGCACAGGTGTTCCACACATGTTGCACGTTTTAAGGGAGAGTGCGGTTGGCGTAGTGACGGCAGGAATGCCTCCCAAAGTTGTTACCTGTGGAATAAAAGTTCATTTCTCTACCGTGCGCATTAAGACGTCTCCTAAGGCGTTTCAGAGAATTTGGCAGTTAATTTAACCAACCCAACAGCCACAGACCTGGTGTAACCACATCTAGAATCTTCACCTTTGTCTACTCTCTACTATTTACTATTACCGTAGTATGATTAGGATGATGACCGTTCCCTCTGAAGTACACTTCCAAGTTTCCCAAGATGCATTTCAAACCTACGGCGAAAACCTGAAGCACACTAAAGATAAATATCTCCGTTGATTCGTCACCTTTGAAAGTTCTGAAAACATTTTAAGTGACAAAGTGACCAAGTACAATATCAACATGTGCTCATTTGATCCATAAAACTCGCGTATACACATTTCATGCCGACATTTCTGAGATTTTCATGTGATACTGACCAAACTTCCGGTTAACTTCAAAACAAGAGCCCTATTTACAGAAGAAAAAAAAAAAAAACTAATGGAAGACAAGAAGAGAAGCTTTTGTTTTGAAAAGGGGATGTTTGATTTTTAGCTTGAAGCCGGTCCCAGGATGATTTTACATTCCGCTCGCAATGCATCATGGGGCGGTTGAGTATGACTAGTTTGCCCATAGTGCATACTTAAAAAATGTCCGGGTATTTCTCGCGTACTCAATCTTTTCATACTATCTAACGTGAACGCACTACATACTCATTTTGCGTTTATATTTTTAACGTATTGTGTTTTCCATCATTGTAGATAGCACACAGTAAATGTTCTCCCCTTTGTGAACGGCTCTCTGAAACTACAAGTTTGAGATAAATGTGTGACATGTGCAGGGTATGACTGAACTGTAACGTTTTAGTTTTGACTGGATAATCTAAGTTCACTTAAAGCGACCAACAAATGTTACTTTTCTTTTAAATGTTACTTTGTTTACTTTTTTTCTGAAGGAAATTAGTTCAGTGTAGGGCAAGGCAAATGTATTTGTATCACGCATTTCATGCACAAGGCGATTTCATGTGCTTTATAATTAAAAAACCATAAAACATTAAACAGAGCTTAAAAATCTTTTTTTTTTTTTTTTTAATAGAGTTTAAAATCAACAGTTAAATAATTAAAAACATTAAAAATCTTCCAGTAAGATGTCCACCGTTTTTTTTATTAACTATTGTATTTTTGTTAGGTTTTCATTTTTCACCAAAACTAGACTAAATGCAAACAACTGCTGAAAACTATATACAGCAAATACTGTAATGTTTACTTTTTAACTTACGGAAATTAGTTCAGGTGTAAGGCCAGGGCAAGGCAAGTTTATATGTATATACACAATGTGACTTAATGTGCTTTACATGATTAAAAATACAACAGAAAACATTGAACAGAACTGAAAAAGCAATAAATAAAAGATTAAACAGTTTAAAATCGACAATAAAAACATTAATTCAATAAGAAAATAATTATAAATCTTCCTATTTTTTGTCCATAATCTAAGTAAGTAGGTAAGTACTGTAAAGTATTAATTAATTAAATAAAAAAAATATATATATTATTGCTAATATATATATTGCCTAAAAACCAGTGAAAAAAGGAACAGTAATTCAAAATATAAGGTTTATAAATTAAAAATGTGTTGTTAAATCTAACACTGTTGCTAACTTATGACAGGGTTTAAAAAAAAAAAAAAACAGTTGAAGGTAAATGGCTTCCTGCCACCTCCTTCATCCTCACACTCATACCATTACACAAACATTAGTCCTTGTCATCGAGCAGGCCTCCCGTTGCCAGTCAGCTGCAGCGACTTCTCGGCCCTTTGACACTCCTTTCTCCCCAGGGACCAGAAACCAGAACAGCCTGTTTCTCTCTCGCTCTCACTCTCGTCCTGTCAGTTTGGCTGTCCATCCTAACGCCGAGAAGATTGATTCATGTTTTGTTCAACTTAGATATGTGAATGTAACAATCCTTAGTAGATGCAAACACTTTTAAAACTTCTTCTATTTTCTATTGACATATATTTTTCCATGAAGGTTTGATACAATTCCAGCAAGTTCATTTTGTCTTCTTTTTGAATATGTTAAAGTTTAATTGATTCAGACAACTTTTTTTAAAATAAATTTGCTTTGATCTCCTGACATGTTTTAACTGCCAGTCTTCTTCAGAAGCGTCTGCTCGTCGCTTTGATGTTTTCTTGACTTTCGCATAATAATTCCAGGAAGTTAACGTTCTCTTGTTTTTGAATAGTATGTTAAGGTTTCATTTATTCAGAGCACTTTTTGTCAGGAAATTTACTTTGATCTCCTGATATGTTTCAACTGTCAACTGCCAATCTTCTTCAGAGGCGTCTGCTGATCGCTTTGATGTTTTCTTGCCTTTTGCGTAATAATTCCAGAAAGTTCAATTTGTCTTCTTTTCGAATAATATGTTATGGTTTCATTTATTCAGAAAATGTACTTTAGTCTCCTGACATGCTTCGACTGTCAACTGCCAGTCTTCCTTAGAGGCATCTGCTGGTCGCTGAGATGTTCTTGACTTGCGCATAATAATTTCAGCAAGTTAACATTCTTTTATTTTTAAATATGTTAAAGTTTCATTTATACAGAACACTTTTTGTCAGGAAATTTACTTTAATCTCCTGATATGTTTCGACTGTCAACTGTCAGTCCTCTTCAGAGGCGTCTGCTCATTGCTTTGATGTTTTCTTGACTTCTGCTTAATAATTCCAGCAAGTTCAATTTGTTTTGTTTTTTTAATAATATGTTATAGTATCATTTATTCAGAAAATGTACTTTAGTGTCCTTACATGTTTCGACCGTCAACTGCCAGTCTTCTTCAGAGGCGCCTGCTGGTCCCTTTGATGTTTTATTGACTTCCGCATAATAATTTCAGCAAGTTAACATTTTTTTGTTTTTGACTAGTATGTTAAGGTTTCATTTATTCAGAAAATGCACTTTGATCTCCTGACGATCGCTTTGATGCTTTGATGTTTTTTTGACTACTGCGTAATACTAATTCCAGCAATTTCACTTTGTCTTCACTTTGAATAATATGTTATGATTTCTTTTATTCAGAGCACTTTTTTCAGTAAATTTACTTTGATATCCTGACATATTTCGACTGTCAACTGCCAGTCTTCCTCAGAGGCGTCTGAAGATAAACGAAAAGGCTTCAACAGAATAACTTTTGTGTGTTTTTTTTTTTCCGTTTATAGAACTGACTATAAAGCAAGAGGAGGAAATTACAGAAGAGACTGAAAACTGCAGCCCAGGCCATGGAGCACTGAACCGAATGGACAATGAAAGGGTTTCACAGGAGGAGTCGATGACTGGCAGCCCAGGAATCACACAGGAGAGTTCGTCAGGGTCAAACGTGGCAGGAGAGGCAGGAAATCGACAAACAAACGGTAACTGATTGGGTATTTGCAAATATGTGGGTGAAATCTGTTTAATGTGATTAGATATCATCAGTCAACACCATTTCAGTTATTTATTTTAACTTTTATGCCTAAGAACACTGCGTCCAAACTTTACAGGGAACATTCATGGGTGTGGACGGCAGTCTTCCTTTTTCTGGAAGACAATAGTTTTAGTTTTGGAATGATGACCCAGGGAAAATAATTCTTGGAATCTCCCGCAACCAGTTTTAACTGACGCCACGGCTGCTTGGTTTGTCACAGCATTAGGATCATGTTTCTCTTTTCCAACTGGCTGTAAATTTAAAAAAAAAAAAAAAAAAGAGAGAGAGATTAAAAAAACTAAACTACAAAAAAATTAATAATAATCATGAGATTAGGAGGCTGCCATCCACATAATAAAAGGTTCACTGCATTCCCAGAGAAACATAGTTACAGTAGCATAACTAGTTGTTAGCAGTTTACATCAATTTATTAGTAAGTCACTGTTGTGTTTTCCTAGCTGCAGGGTTGTTGAGAAAGATTGCTTTTATTTAAAATAAAAATAATTAAATTAGATTAAAGTTAAATACATTTGTCTCAGATCATTTCTTTTTTGGTTAGGGTTTCTCAAATATAGCTGTAATTTTGTTTTTACTGATGATTTGAATGTTCCTATTGATTTTTAGGCTGTTGAATGTTTTCTGTTGCACTTTTTGATCATGCAAAGCACATTGAGTTGCCTTGTGCATGAACGGCGCTATACAAATACATTTGCCTTGTCTTGCCTTGTTGGAATATTAAAAGTACAGTAAAAAAAAAAAAAGAGACAAAAGAAAAGTAATGATGTGATTGCAATGAGTTAAAGTCTTGTGGAGACACTGAGTCTTCCATAGTGAATGTGGTCTTAACTCCCTGTGTCTGCCTCTACCAGGAGACAGGCCTTTCCAGTGCAACCAGTGTGGTGTGTCGTTCACACAGAAGGGAAACCTGCTGCGACACATTAAACTGCACACAGGCGAAAAACCCTTTAAATGCCCTTTCTGCAGCTACGCCTGCCGGCGGCGCGATGCCCTCACTGGTCATTTGCGCACCCATGCTGGTAAGCCTCACCCTGTCATCCTCAGTTATCTGATTGTGTTTTGAAACAGGCTTCACTTTTCAACTGATTAGTTTTGCTCACTTTTTGTTTTTGTATTTTGGTGAAAAATCTATAATTTAGGTATTATGTCAAGGTTTCATTGAGTCATACAACTGTTAATCGGGAAATCCACTTTGATATCCTGACATGTTTCGACTGACAAATGCCAGTCTTCGTCAAAGGCGTTTGTGTGATCGCTTTGATGCTTTCTTTGAAGTTTTTTTTGACTCCCGCGTAATAATTGCTGCAAGATACTTTTTGTCTCCTTTTTGAATAGTATGTTAAGTTTTCATTTATTTAGACAACTTTTTTTCAGGAAATTTACTTTGATCTCCTGACATGTTTCGACTGTCAACTGCCAGTCTTCGTCACAGGCGAGTGCTGATTGCTTTAAAGGTCCAGTATTATGCTATTTTTCACCCATCTCCATTCGTTCTAAGAACCCCAACAACATAGTATTTGAGGTTAATTTTACCAAACTCGCCTGTTTTTTGGAGTTTTAGCCCTCTGAAAAGTGACTTTCTGAGCAATTCTAAAAATGGGCTGATTTGTGGCCTATTTATGCGTATTCCTGAGTAGGCATGTCTGTAGACGTTATCCACACATTGTTGTTATTGTTTTCAGCCAAAAAATCTGCCCATTACGGTAAAACACATGGCTATTTAAGTGGCTATTGTGATTGTGAGTCAGAAAAACACTGTTTCATGAAGTGTGTGAGCCGTGCACCAGCAGCAGCCATATATGTCGGCAGAGCCGGAGCAGCAGCAGCCAAAGCAGAGGAGTTCAAACACTTAAAACACTTACCGAAGCTGCTATGTCGCTTTCTTGTCATCATCTCCTCTAGTGATTACAGGAATAGTCCATTCAAAGTGATAGTCCACTGTTTTGTCCAACCGCTGCGTCGCATTGTGTCACAAAGACGGCAGATCTCAAAGGCGAAACGAGGAAGAGTTCACGGTGTGTGAACGGTGTGAAAATCCAACTCACCTGTTTGGAGCTGACTTTTTACAAATTGTGGAATAACGAGAAACATACCTTTTTCAACTTTGGCCCTCTGAATGAAGCTAAAGAGATGTACATCACTGTAGCAAAACCATTCTAAAATGATTTTTCCACAATATCGCTCCTCCTCTGTTTTCTTGACTTCTGCGCAATAATTCCAGCAAGTCCTATTTGTCTTTTTTTTTTTTAAATAATTTGTTAAGTTTTCATTTATTCAGACAACTGTTTCTCTGGAAATCCACTTTGGTTTCCTGACATGTTTCAACTGACAACTGCCTGTCTCTGTCAAAGGCGTCTGCTGATTGCTTTGATGTTTCCTTTGAAGTTTCCTTGACTTCTGCATAATAATTCCTGCAAGATTCTTTTTTTTTCTTTTTGATAATATGCTAAGGTTTCATTTATTCAGACATCCCAAGTATCTTTTTGGAGATTCTTCATCTACAAAGCCAGCGTTTGGACCATGTTGCCACCTTTTGTTAATTTCAACATCTGATGTAAAAAAAACACACTATACATTTTTTGTACGTGACTATCGCTTATTGTTTTTCAATGGCTTGCATAGACAGAGGTTGCAAAGGCTTTGTGGTTAGGCATCAAGGACACGCTGTTCCTCAGTCGCTTAACTTGCTCAGGAGGAAACTGTTGAGAAACACGTAGGGCTTTTTTTCTTTCTCTCCTATATGTATCGCACTTTCCAGAGGTTGTGCCCTCTGCCTTTAGAATAAAGGTCGGACAATACTGCAGTCATAACTTTCTGTAGTGCCCCGACAGCGATTACTCATGCAGAGTTCTCATATTAGATGTAGGTGGTTTTTGTGTTTAGGTGCGTGGACCTGTTTACTAATTATTTACTTCTCATTTTGTTTATTCATCAAAATTATTCCGTCACATCCCACCGACTGTTTTGTGTTGTTGGAGGCAGGCTGATTCATTGTGAAAGGGATTTTTGTGTGTGCGTGCGGTTGTGTCTTGTCATGTTCTCACACCAATTTTTGTCTTGGGAACTGCTACACAGTGAGTGCTCATATCTGGCAACTCAGCTGTAGTTTTCTGACAGGAACGGCAGTTTTAAGGAAAAAATAGTAACAACAGACCAAAATCAAAAGAATACTGAACAGTCAATGAAGGAATGGAGGATGGGTATTGAACCATTTAGTGGATCAAAGGTTTGAAATGTTTCTTAAATGCAAGCAGAGCCAACCCCAGACAGTGGAATGGTGAGTTACTTCTCCACACAAAAGCCAGATTTAGCCATAACCATTTGTATTTCCAAATATTTAAGAAAATAGAAAGGGGATAAGAAAAGTTAATTGTGTAATTTTGCTGCGTAAAAAATCGTTTAATGCCAGGAAAGATGCTAGCCAGCTTTGGAAATTATTTTGACCAATGAAGGAAACCCATTTCCACATTGGCGTTCCATATACAGATGAATGGCAACTATTCAATTACTAACACACAAACTGTGAAAGCAAAAATGAATTGAGAGCATCCAATTTTCAATTCTTGATTGAACTACCGGTAAGTTGTTGTTACATCCTCCTAATAATTAATATTTCAGTTTGTAATTGACCGATGGTTATGCAATTCATTGATTACGCATTTTATCAAAAAGTTTCGAACTACTTAATTGTGATTAATGGTGATCCAAATAACTGGCAATATTTGACAAAGAGGATAGTATGCGCTCTCCGAGTGCTCTTGTTTGAGAACATTTTTCCCTCAAATTATATGGAAAATATTACATTTACAACTTGAAAAATTACATTCAGGTTAGCCAAATCTGTTGGAATTACACCAGTAAATATCGGAAATGACACAAATGAGTACCAAATATTGGTAAGCTGTATAGGTTGGGCCCTGCAATGGACTGGCGCACTGTCCAGGGTGTATCCCCACCTGAAGCCTGCTGGAGATAGATAGCGGGTCAGAAAATGGATTGATGTATAAGTCGGCAAGTATAGATCCTTTATCGATCAATAAATATTGATACACAGGGAGTGAATGGACGCGGCTACGTAATCTACAGTTATATTTTTTCCTCTTCTTTCTCTGTTAAAGACCAAATGCAGCCAGTCAATCGATGTGGCGCTCAGAGTACATTAGCGATGATGCATAAATAAGAGTAGCAAATGAAAGGTGGCGTATCTGCACAACATTGTGTGTAGGTGGGGATATAAATATGAAGAAGTAATGAAGTCTAAAGTATCTGTATTTTCAAGAGAGGGAGAGAAAGCATCAATGTGGAAACAAAGAAATAGAGAAAGAAAGATACCTAAATTAAAATGAGCTTCGATGGAGTCTAATTCTAATGTGAACCTTTTATCGCCCTAAAAAACTTAAATGATCCTAATTTAGACCAACTCTAATGAGGTCTTTTATTAGCTTCCAGGGTTTTTGACCTATTTGTATTAAACATAGAACATGTAGGAGTTTTTGTATATTTCTGTCTGTATGTGCCTTTAAGTTTATTATGGCATTAGAAAAATCTTCATCAGGGGTAATTACAAATGTACTTCAATTAAACAAATAAACTTCGACCCTTGTAACCAGGACACATTAAACCCATACTCAGACGTTTTGGTGCATCTTCTACTCCCACTGGTTTGTGTATTCATTTATTAAGTCCAAATAATGAGCTGTTAAGCCACTATTTGAGTATATCGGGGAGTCATTGTTGTTATTTATGTGTTGCCTCCATAATATGTTTCCACAAAAGGAACTGACTCAGAACAGAGTGACATTTTTGTGAGACAGGCTACTAGTTTTAGTTTGTCAATTTAGGTTTGACAATAACTTTAATAAAAGTAACATAATGAATGTGTATTTGTGTATTAATTTGATATTAGTGATATACATTTTGGTTACCAGTGTGCGAGTACACGTTACTGGTAAATCTAAAAGTGTCACTAATGGTGCTAGCAATGACTGTGTTTAACTTTGAATAATGCTTTTCTTTTACTGTTGGAATTGAATTTTCTACAGTGCATATTTCCTCATCACTTTTTTTATTATTTCTGTTACTTTAAATCTTTTAAAAGCCTCCTGTGGACAATTAGCACATGTGCTAACACACTTACAACAATACATCTGAGTAACAAATGTAATTGTGATCCATTACAAATAAATAAATAATAGTACTAATGAAGAAAAACAATTAAAAATGATTATAACAATAATGATGATGGAAATGATCTTGATTTGAACACGAACTGAAAATACAAAAGTCAGTCTTGGTCCCACACCAGGCAGGAAATGAACTGAAATGATAAAATAAAAAAAAACTATAGAAATAAATCTCTTCAGGAGGCACTAAACACAGTTTCTTTCACCTATTTAACAAAATGAGATTCTTTAAAGTGTGTGTTAACCTTCATTTATTCCATCATTATGCTTAATAGTGGTTTTTTCATGGTATTCTGAGCAAAATGTTGTAGTCTGACAAAGGGGGTACATGGATTCAGAAATAAGAGAAACTGGTACTTGGATCAAACAAGTTATAGAACCACAAGTTGGCCTTAGTAGGTGATTTTGTAGTACAATAAGTACTAGTAGACTTCAAATATGTTACTTGTAATAATTCAAAGCTTTACTTTGGAGTACATGCACTCCACATTTGAGATCTTAACTTTACTCAATAATAAAACTGTTACGTCATTTATGCTCAAAAGGCTTACCATAAATATGTCTTTGTATGTGTTTCCCCTCGTATCAATAGGAAGTGTTTTGGTATTGTAAAAATGGCAGCATGAATCACACTCCACCCTCAACTGCGCCTTACTTTCCTACCCCAACACGAAATGCTGATGGTCTCTTACACATACATTACCACCGCAGTGGGAGTTTGCTGTATATATTTTTACTGAGCAAAGCATTTGGAAATGCAGCGACTGTAGCTATCGCGACTCTCGCCCACATCTTTCTTGTCGTTTGTGTCTGGTAACAGTGATCTGGAAGCCTTTACACTAGTAGTGGAACCTCCATGATCTCAGCCTCAGACGTTTTAGTTTGTGCTGCATGGTTTAACTCATCACGGTATTTATACTACGCACCACATGAAAAATGACGGCATTGTATGCTTCCCACTCTGTCTGTGTCTGTGCAGCAGTGAATGAAATTAATCATCGCTCCTTTATCAAATGTCTTAACTTTTAGTGGGCAAACCACACAAGTGTAACTACTGTGGGCGGAGTTACAAACAGCGCACATCACTGGAGGAGCATAAAGAGCGCTGCCATAGCTACCTGCAGAGCATCGGATTGGATCCCACAACCAATGCTGTCCCATACACAGGTAAAAAGTTTACTACAGCTCTGATTCTCTGCTGTGAAAACGTACTTACTGTAAAAAACCAGATGCACACATTCCTGCTGCATGCAAACACTGTATTATTGTTTCTATACCCAGGTTCTACGTTTATATTTGAGGACGATATACTAAAAACGGCTTTTGACTTTGTAACATTTGAACTGGGAATTCCCGGCACTTACTAATGAACTGTTTAAAAAATCTAGATCAATAAAACTTATGGATATAGTAAAACTTTGTGTTTTATATTTTTAAAGCTGCTTTTATTCATTGTTGCACTTTGAGATTTGTTTTAAATGTAAAATGCATTATTAATAAAACGTATTATTATTATTATTATTATTATTATTATTATTATTATTATTATTATTAGAGATTTTTTCCGAGTAAGAAGTAAAAGGAAAATATAATTTAAGAGGGGTTTATGTTTTTGAAACAAATTTGAAAAGAAGATGCGTTTCCATTCATGGTGTTAAAGTTTGGAATGATCTTGAGGATGACTTTAAGTTAATGAGTTCACTGTCTATTAGGAGTGTGACGATATCTTGATACGCCGATATATTGCGATATTTTTTTCGCACGATTGATTATCGATATGCTCGCGCTATCGATTTTTAATATTTATTTATTTATTTCAAATTTTTTTGCTGCTTTTTCACTCAAAAGGTCTTCACATAAATGTTGTCACTGTTTGTTGAAGGGACCAATATATTGTTTACTGGAATACTGCACTATAATGGTGTCACTGGTAAGAAAGACCCTATTTTTTGTTTACACAAAGCACTATTGGGATTTGTTTACATTGGTATGTTGACACTTATTTACAGAAACGTTGCTCTAAAATAGTGTCACTGTTCATAGGACACTTTTTCAATTTATTGTTGTTCAGAGATGTAAAATAAAAATTTGATTTTTTCACTTAATCTTTTTTTTTTTCTTTGTTTTGTCATAGATTATCGTAGAATGATTTCTGACCAATATATCAATAATCGCAATATTGTCATATTTTGAGATAATCGTTACTGTGAGCTTTGTATCGCGTATCGTATCGTGAGGTTCCCACCCCTACTGTCTATGTTCAAAAATTCATTAAAAAACTAAAAATGTTGCTCCTATTCAAACATAAGTTGATAAGCTGATAAATAGCGCTGTTATTTAGTTATTTCTGTTGTGGTTTTTTTATATAATGCTGTTTGGGGATGGGTTCTGTTAAGCAAAATGTATGTTTTCATTGTATTGTATATGTTTGAAGACGGCCAAGAACAAATGTCTAAATTAAAAAAAAATCTAACTGATGAATTTCCATTAACAGCAGGACTCAAGTTTAGAAGTTTATAATTATCTTGTGAGATTTGTGTGCCCTATTTTAATGTTGCAGCACAGAATGTTTTTAGGTCAGACGTTATGCCACATCATCAGACTAAAAAACGTGTCCATGGCAGTGTGGTTTGCTGATTTGAAATCGGTGCAAATGTCTTATTTCTTTACTTTTTATTTGGATCTCCATTAGCTTTGGCTAAAGCCATTCTTCCTGGAGTCCACACCTAATACAATGGTCTTGTTATTGCAGTATATAATTACATACAGTATACCACATCACACAACAATGCAATGCAAACAACTAAAACTATTTACAAAACAAAACAAAAACAGCATTTATATTGTCTGACGTAGTTCCAATAATAATTCCTCCAATATGTGGTTTTTAACATTAGATGATAGCAATATACATTTACAATATATTAATATACATTTACAGTCATTTATCAATATACATATAAATAACGTAAAGCTTGTTTTATATGTTATATGTTCATCAGAACTAAAAGGCAATCATTTAAATAAAACCCTTTGCTGTTTAGTTTTCTAATAAAAAAAAAAAAAGATCATAAATACCAAACGGGTTTAAATCAGGGTTGCCCAAGTTCAGACTTTGAGGGTATCTTGTTATCAGGCGTTCTGGAGCAATGCGTGATGACACGTTCCGTCGATTCAGGAGTGTGGGAGGAGCAAATATATCACGGTCAGGGTCACAAACAGACTTTTCCCACATTTAAAATGTAGCTGTACATTTTTAATGTATTAAACCTTTTTTTTTTTTTATTGTCATACCTTATAAATATGTAATTTGACTGCTTCAAGGAACACGCGATTAGCTGTCATAGTGAGTCAGTTGACTGTGATTATCTGTGGGATGAAAGGAAAGGCTGTTCGCCCGAAAAGGCATCATTTGTATTTTTTTTTATTATGTATGTTTTTATGACAAAAATGGCAAAGAAAATGTATAAAAATATGATGATAAAGTTTATGCTTATGGTTAGGTCTGAAGTTGTTGATATCAAACTAGAGGTGGTTGGGGGGGGGGGGGGGGGGGGGATTATATATGCAACTTTTTTGTCACAGTTTTATGAAAGGTACCATTTTGGTACCTAAGGACAAAAAGTGTAATTTTTTTTTAAAGTGTGCCGTGGGCAGGGTTGGGGTCAATTACATCTTTCAATTACAATTACGTTTTCAATTACCCCAGTACATTTACAATTCAATCACAATTAGTGACCAGCATTTTTTCCAATTACATTCATTTTTTTTTTTTTTTATCTTCAGAAAGTCAATTACAATTACATTCTCAATTACTAAAGTTCAATTACAATTGAACACAATTACTGAGTCTGAAATAAATAACCTAATCAAAGTGAACCTTCCTCTTGTGTTAGCTTTCTGTTAGCATCTCTTATGATTGGGGTCCTAAATCAGCTGTAAAATACACTAAAAACTAATATTTATCATCTATTCTCTTTCCTATCTATTGATTACCTTGTTAGGCTTCTTAATCAATGAAAATATAGCTTTCAATATTTATAATGTGGGTGTTTGAGCCTTTTTTTGTGTCAATATACCCCTAGATTTTTTTTTTTCTTAATGTTAAATTGTGAGAAAGCTTGATATGAAACATATTTCAATAATTGTTAACTACATATGTGTAGAACTGTAACATGGTTCCCAAGTTTTGCGTTAAATTTTAATTGACAATTTTTATAGAATTTTCATGGCAATTTCAATTACAAAGTCAATTATCTGAACTCAATTACAATTTAATCACAGCTACGACAGCAACACATTTTTAAAATTACAATTATATTTACGCCTTAATTGTAATTTATTATTAATTATGCATTTACAATTATAATTGACCCCAGGAGTGACAATAAAAGCAACTTTGCTCTGATTATCTGTGGGGCTGTTCGCTCCAAATGTCTACGATCTACAGAGGAGGTTGGATGAAGCTGATAAGGCTGTTTCTGAGCAACTTTGAGTTTGATCCCATTTCTACTTTTTCAAGGCGAGGGGTTAAAAGAGGCGAGAAGCATGGCCGAGGCCAACAATATGGCGTCCTTTGATCGGCCACCTGTGATAGAAAGGCTACACAGCAACTTGGGAAAGAGGAAGAGCACCACGCCTCAGAAATTTGTGGGTGAGTTGTTTTAAACGTTTGATCACACGGTTTAAATACAGCATCTATACATTAAAGTAGATTACATCTAGGTTGTCACTGTTATAGTGGTTAAAGAACTGTAGTTTTTAATGATTATGTGTTTTACCTATATCCCTTTTTTTTTTTTGGTTCATAAACATTTCTTTTTCATGTTGCCTCATACCCGTGTTTGCAGCATTTCATCATGCAAGATAATGTCATTTCACTTTAAAGCCGTGCTCTACTTTACTTCTGCACACTTTATTTGCCGCATTATTAGAAGAAGAAGAAGAAGAAGAAAAAAAAAAAAAAAGAAGCAGATGAGCGACAAGCAAGGAAGTGTTGTTTTTTTGCTCTCTTGTGGTTATATACACCTGTACTTTGCCAGTGTTGTTATTGAGAGACAGACACAGAGAGAGAGAGAAAGTAGTTTACCGCATCCCTGCCTAGGAGGGGTTAAACAGCACACTGTCAATGTGGGACTTTCCACTTCATTAGAGTCGAGCAATAAATAAAGAAGTAGCAACTGAAAACAAACAAATATTATCAAGAGGTGAGTTTGAGTAAAGTCAAAAAGGAGGATTCAAGCAACTTAAATTAATGTACCATCTACTCCTGCACACTTAAAAAACATAACAATGTTATGTCATATATACACTGTATCTCTACAGGGACATTTGTAAATACATAATAATAAAAAATATTAGTAATCTGTAAGCACACAAGAAAATATTGTATTCAAAATTATCATTTGCTTTAATTAATTATTAATTTTCACTTCAAAAATCATTGATTTTGTAACCATTTTTTGTGTAATTTTGCGGAAATGTTTTTTTGATAAATTGCAAAAGTTGTGGAAAAATGTTGAGTTCTTTCCAGAATTTGCAATAAAAAATGACTGCATTCATGTGATATAAACAAAGGAAAACTGTAACCCCCTAAACATATTGCAGAGTTTCATTAAATTGGTGAATTTGAGAGATCTACAACAGATTATTTGGTCATTTACACAAAAATTCATGTTTTCGCTGTAATTTTTACTTTCTCCTGCGGGCCAAATTGGATGCTCTAAAGGACTGGATTTGGCCCCCGGGCCTTGAGTTTGACATGCGTGACCTAGAGCAGGGGTTCTCAACTGGTCTCACCCTGGGACCCACATTTTGGTGATTAAATTGCCAACCAAATTTAGTTTTTCAAAAAAAGCTGTTGAAAACACACTTATATAATTTTTTTTAAAACATAAATTTATATATTTTCTTGTGCAACATACCTGTCAAAAGACAAGATTATTTCAAAATAGTCCAACATGAGAGTCCAACATGAGAGACATTAAAGGTCCCATGTTATGCTATTTTTCACCCATCTCAAGAACCCCAAAAACATAGTATTTGAGGTTTGTTTTCCAAAACTCGCCTGTTTTCCAGAGTTTTAGCCTCTGAAAAGTCACTTTCTGAGCAATTCTACACAAACAGGCTGATTTGCATATTCATGAGTGGGCGTGTCTACAGACAGGACACTGACTTCCTCCTCCCCGTACGGTGACGTAGGCCCGCCCACCTCCCACCCACTCCGTAGCTGAGCTCATGCTGCTTTATAAACACGAGACAGACCGTGGGGGCGGGGCATTCGGCTGCATATACATAGACTGTAGAAAATACATACATAGCACTGTGCGAAGGATGCTGAAATGCTCACCTCCGTGGGCGTGTCTGTTTACATGTCAATCACGGCAGAGAGTTTCCTGGAGGTGCGGCTTCTCCAGCTCAGTGCCGTGTCAAATTCGTCATCAAAGTGGGAATGCGTCATCAAATTGTAGCGAGGTGTTTGGGCTCACCCTGCAGTAAAAAAGGAGCAAATCACCCTCTAACTAACGATTGAGGGAATCAATGAAAAAGCACTTGTGCATGTGTATGAAACCTAAATAGCACTTTTATCATGTTTAAAGCACAGAAAAGTTGATGTAGCTAACATGAGCCCTTTAAGTATTAATTTATGTTTTACCAGCTGTCTGTGACCCACCCAGTACAGGTCCACGACCCACTTTTGGGTCTTGACCCACCAGTTGAGAATCGCTCATTTAGAGCATCCAATTCGGCCCTAAAGACAAATTAATAAGATTGAGAAAAACAAATTATTACCTGACTGCATTTTATATCGCAGTTAGTTCAAAGAACTCTTAATTTTTTGAAAATCCTGCATTTTTTTCTTGAAATAATTAACATAATTTCCCCAAATTAATTAAACATTTGTCACAAAATCAATGGCATTTAAAAGAGAAGATCCTGCAGGGACTGATATGTCATGTTCTGCTTGGATACTGTTGTTGCATTACATACTTTAAATATCATTTATATGTAGAAGTTCAAACTAGTGCACATTAATGTTGAAATGGCAACTTTTCCCGCCTAAAATCTTGAGATGAAACTGCGCTGTATTTGGCCCTCAGGCAATTTTTCTTTTTTTTTTTGTCACTATGATGTTAATAGTCTAACTGTGTCATATCTGCAGGTGAAAAGCTGGTCCGCTACAGCTTCCCTGACGTTGGATATGAGATGGGCCTTAAATATGAAAAGCATGGTGAACTGATGCCTCACCACATGATGGATCAGGCCATGAATAATGCCATTACGTATCTGGGTTCAGACGCGTTACGTCCGATGCTGCACCATCCGGGCCCCCCTCTTTCTATGGCCGAGGTGGTGCCCATCGTCAACCCCCTCTTTCACCATCTCCTGCCAGTGGGCCAGCAGATAGAGGGTGCAGGGAACTGTGACAGGGTGACACCTCATCCACCGCCACCCCAGGAGTTTGCCAACCATTCCACCTCCAATGGCCCCGCGTTGTTGCCCCGGCAGGGAAAACCAGCCCCGAAGAGGCAAAATGAATCACCAAACAGCTGCGTTGACTCTGCTGACTCAGCACGCAGCAGCCCTCAGGACCGACCCATTTTCCACAGTGGCAACGCGCCCCCTAGCCTCAGGTCTCAAGCTAGCCCAGGAGGAGCACTTTCAGGTGAGCGGGTCAGAGACGCGTCACCAAAGAGTGCAGCGGGAGTGGGATTGATGCGAGTGCTGACAGAAAGGTCTGCGCCTCAGCAGGGAGTGCGGGTGTTCGGGCGAGAGGGCCACGAGCTGCGAGCCTTCCAGTGCGAGCACTGTCGAGTGCTCTTCCTCGACCATGTCATGTACACCATTCACATGGGTTGCCATGGATACAGAGATCCACTAGAGTGTAACATCTGCGGCCACCGAAGCAAGGACCGCTATGAGTTCTCCTCTCACATCGTGCGTGGGGAACATACGTTCCAGTGAAGACGAGACACAACAAACAAAGACGTGAAAGGAGCAATAGACGAGATATCAGTCTGTTGAAATGGCAACTGTAAACATCAAGTGTAGCACAATCACTGACTCTTTTTAAGCTACTTATTGTGAATCTGAACCGACAAAAAATCATATGAAGGTATGGGCCAAAGATACATTTGATACCTTTTCAGTTACAGCTGTTCGTTAAGGAAGGAAATTTTTTTTCTCTCTCTTTCAGAAATGTCACTGAAGTGTAAACCAGAGCAGCTGTCACATGATTATTATTATTTTTGTTTTTAATGTTTCTTTTTCTTTTCCCCCCTCCTTCATCTTCTCCTTGCTCTTATTTTGTAATTAAAAAAAAAAAAAAATGTGTAAAGTTGAAAATAATGCTTATATGTTAACCTTCCTCGCTCTCTGATTGAGATCAGCAAACAGAATGTCAATCTGCCTTATTACTGAAAGCGCTACTGTGGATTTGATCAAAGGCACAAGTTCCTGTGTGATATAAGACATAAAGGTAGAAAAACAAAACATAACATCAGTCTAGGGCTCTTATTGTGAAAGGTCAAAAAAAGCAGAAGTTGATGTTCTGCATGTCAAGCACTTGACAGTGACAGTTTTTAAAACAAAGCTTGTATTTCATCCATTTATCACACAGGAAGTTGCACCCATAATCAGGAAGTAACACCCCCAGAAAATAAAAGGTTACACAGTTAAACTTTAAATATTAGGAGGACTTTTTAAGTAAACCTTTGAAGTAGATTGCAAAGACAATCATTTTTATTCTTGCATTCAAAGTTGTATAAATGTGTAGGTTTGAAGGATTTGATTCTAAACAGTGAGGATGACGTTTATGCAAGTGGTCAAGCTCTATGGCAACGAGGCGTTTCATGATGGCACAGTTTGTACCCGTATTCTTCCTTTTTAATGAAGTCTAATAAATCAGCCATGATTTCTTTATTTAGAATCTCCACTGCATTGATTTTATGTTTAAAATTTATGGTTCATTTAGAAAGTCTAACCCAAATATTCTACACAAAGTACTAAAGACGTAACAGATACCAGACAGCCTCTTACACTATTTGTTTATCGCCAAAAATTAATTGGCAGAATTATTCAAATTCTGGTTAAAAAATATAAAAAAATTGAAAAAAATAGTAATAATTGCATTAACTTTCTGTAATCTGTGCATGTCAAGAGCTGAGAATATCCTAAAAAAAAAACTTTTGAAAGGACAAAAAGTTACTGAAATGCAAACGCACAAAACAAGTTGTGTGACTGACTTGTATTGATTGTTTTTCATTTAATCAGCCTTGTTTCTTTTTCCTTCTTATACTGAGAAAATAGATATGAAGGACACGTAAAGAAAGCCCTGCAGAGTTATGTT
The DNA here is from genome assembly GCF_900634775.1 of Gouania willdenowi. Lineage (NCBI taxonomy): Eukaryota > Metazoa > Chordata > Actinopteri > Blenniiformes > Gobiesocidae > Gouania > Gouania willdenowi. Next base: position 8,453,804 of record NC_041064.1, on the reverse strand, counting down.
GTACTGTATTAATGACCAACTAAGTTCAATAATGAGATGGGATTATTTTTTTTGTGTTTCAAATCTTTCTTTTCCACTTTTAAACCCTTTTAAAACTGAATTACTGAATGAGTTTACATGAGTGCTATGTCTATTTGTATATGTTCATCGGGTTTCTATAATACTTTATATCTGATGGAAAAGATATTTCTAAATTTATATGAACGTATTCTTACGAACATTGACGTGCAGACTAATCAAGCTAGCTCTTTGCATCGCCATAGTGACCTTTTAGCAAAGAAAGGAAACCGACAGGAAGGTTAAGGAAGCGTGGTTATTTACTGTGTGGTACGTAAATGAAGGCACTTACCAAAACTGTGTAGCATTCCAAATAACCTCTAAAAACCTCAAACAAAGAAAAAAAGGAGTTTACATAAAGCGCAAAAAAAAAGGAGGGTTTTCTGGTTTATCATACACAACACAATGAAGGATCTGGATGCATTGTTTCCATCTGTTTAAAGATTAAACTCAGACTGTGTTTGCTACAGTTGATCAAGCACTTTATGTCTTAGCATTTAGCTACAGTACAGTATGTGTCTGCAGCCTAGGGCCTAGGCTATAGCTATCTGACAAATCTATTTTCATTCAATTCTTATAACTTACTAAAGTTTTGGCATTATGAGGTGTAGACGTTAAACACAGTCAATAACGATTAAACTCAGTGAACTATTAACTCATGTCCACTGACTTGTATTTAAAAGGCAGCTCTTTGTTCATGTTACTTCTTTTACTCTGCCCAGCTAGCATAAAACGTATTAGCAGTGGAAGTTGTTTACATCCGAAAGTAGTGATTTACACGTTCCTCTATCACGATACCTTAATATCAATATCTGCAATGTAAATCTAAACGATTGAAAAATGTGTCCTTAATGAACAATGTGTGTATTTTGGATCCAAGCAGTAAATTGACTTCATAGAAATCTTTTTTTTTTCCTTTCTGTGTGTGTGCATACTGTACGTACATGTATCTGGCAACAAACCTCATATTTACAGGTACATCATGTATAATAGAAAAAATAAATAAAAGGCCTTATTTATATATTAAAAAATGTTCTTAAAGAGAAGCAGCCATAGGAACAAGAGGAATCAATGGTTCATCTGTCAGTCCTTCTCAGGAGAGGGGACTATACTTGAAAATCCAAATCATTGCTAGGTTTTTTGGATGTTTCTTTTGCTAAAAAAAAATAAAATAATAAAAATGAAATTAAAAAAATATGCTAAAAGTCTATTTTTCTGCTGAAAAGGTGAATGCAAATAGTTCTGTGACTTCTGAGTGTTTGAAATGTTTACACAAATGGTAATGGAAGGGTTGTGGGTGCATTGTATTTTTTGGAGACTGTTTATTTTGGCACTGCATAATAGAAAATTTCCTCAAGTGTGCAAACCGATCAACCTAGTGTCTCTGAAACCGACTTTCTAATGTGAGGGCTCTCAGGTATTTGAATAGGTTGTGTATGTAATGTCCTAAACTGTGTGATTTATTTATCAAAAAGATGTACATTATTGAATTTCTTTATTCTTTAGTTGAAACTGGTGAAGAGCGTTGGGCCCTTTTTTTTTTCCATTTTTGCATTAATGATGGGATGTGAAGATGTGCTGCAGCGAGGAATGCATTGTGTATTTTACGGGTGATGTTCAATCTGTTAAATAAATGCTTTTGCTGCCTTGTCTGTTTTTCAAGAAATTCAGATGTGTGGTTGTTACACTTTCTTTGAAAAAATAAAACATGTACATTGCAATTAAAATGATTTATCGTTGAAAAGTTGTGTTTGAATGTGATGTTAAGGTGAACCAGAGAAAAGTTACGAGATATGGCCAGTGATGGTAATTCCCACAATATTCTTTGCTTTATTTATGATTCTAATGTCGGGTCTGTGCTGTTTTTGGTCTTAAAGTTCTGGTAAATGCTGAATATAGTAATAATAAAACATAAAATGTTGTTTTAGAGTTTTGTACACACAATTTATAACCACAGGAACAGGAGTGAAATCAAACAGTGAATAGACATTCAAAGAAATGTGCGTCTAAAATTCTACGATATAAAAAAAAAGAAAAAGTTTTATTTTTTTATTTTTTATTTTTTCAAGGGTTGTGTGCATTTGGATTTTATGAATTGATTTGATTTATTTATTTTTTGTTTTTAAATATTTTTGCTCCTTTGTATTTAAATTGTGAGGACTTTCAGAATTCAAAGAACAGATCGTTTTCATCAAAAAACATATTCTCATCTCATGTTTTAAGGGCGTGGATGACACCACAGTGTTTAAACTTTTACAAGGCTGTGTTATTCTCCATCCAGCCTCATTCTGTTAACTGGTGGGCTGCTGAAGCCTCTAAATGTCAATGTTTTTTTTTTTTTTTTTTTTTTTTTACACCAACTTACTGCATTAATCTGTGTATTGTGCACATACGCGCGCGCACATGTGCACGTTCCCATTCAAAGCTGCATGAAGGCAGAGGCAATACTGAGAAAGCCTAAACAGACGCTGAACTGTATCTTTTTATCTTCAGATTCCTTTTTTTTTTTTTTTTTTTTTTGTTTTTATCTGCCTGTCGGTTCCCATTGAGATCGTATCTCATTTTGAGTCATACTCACAGCACAGTGAAAACACACCTGCGTTGTCACTTTCTGCTGCTCGACGCATCTGTTTCACATCAAAAAAGTTAACATTGAATGAAATTATTTGTTTTTTTTTTTAAGAAGCTAATTAATCATTCTACATATGAATTGGTAACTTCACCTTTCATAACACGAGAACATTAGTTTCGTAGTTAAATGTCTGACCACATGTAAACAAGACACCTGCTGCATTGGCCACAACTTCTTTTGAGTTGTCAAATATAGCAAAATCGTTTCAAATGTGTCTGGTATCATGCTAACTGTTACCCTTTCATATGCAGAAATATTCCTGCACACAACACACAAGCAATTAGCTTCTTAAAAAAAAAAAAAAAATTTAATTCAACTTTTATTTACATGAAACGACTTACAACATCAGAAAGTGACGACATGCCTTATTAATGTTATATGTTCACTTAAAACAAACTGATACTCTAGTGCTCAAGACTTAAAAGCAACAACTGTAACATGCAACATGCTAACATTATGCTAATTAGCATGCAGTCTAGCAGTTAGCATGATGACACGGACACATTTGAAAAGATTTGCTATATTTGACAACTCTAAACAAATTGTGGCCAATGCAGCAGTGTCTGTGTAATCATGCTAACTGCTACACTGCACGCCAATTAGCATAATGCTAGCATGTAGCTAGTTTTTGCATGTGAGTCTTGAGCACTTAAGTCTCAGTTTGTTTTAAGTGAGCCTATAACAATAAGGCATGTTGTCACTTTCTGGTGCTGTAGGTGTTTCATGTCAAAAAAAGTAAAAATGACATGAAATATTAAGTTCTTTTAAGTAGCTAATGAAGTGGCTGCTAGTGTGTGCATGAATATTTTTACATATAAAAGGACAGCGTCACCTTTCATAACACAAGAAAATTAGTTACGTGGTTGAATGCCTGACCGCAAATAAACAAAAGACGCCTGCTTGTATGTTGCATGGATATTTCTAAATATGAAAGGGCAACTTTACCTTATATGTGCTCAGGACTTAAAAGTAGCAACATGCTAACATTATGCTAACTGGCATGCAGTGTAGCAGTTAGCATGATGACACGGACGCATTTGAAACGATTTGCTGTATTTGACAACTCTAAACAAATTGCGGCCAATGCAACAGGTGTCTTTTGTTTACTTTTGGTCAAGACATTTAACCGTGAAACAAATTTTCTCGTGTCTGTGTCATCATGCTAACTGCTACACTGCATGCCAATTAGCATAATGCTAGCATGTTGCTATTTTTTACTTTTAAGTTCATTAGCACTTAAGTTTCAGTTTGTTTAAAGTGAGCCTATAACAATAATAGGTCATAACGTCCTCTTAGCGTCGTGTTACAGCGTGGGGATTGGTTTCAGCGAGTGAGTGTGAATCCTCTGTAGCTAACGTTGCGCAATCGCCTTGTGACGCGTCCCATTCCTGTTTTTCCTGCCAGATGGTGGTGGATGTTTGGACAGGCCCCTAAACTTTTTTTTCATACATGCCAATCACACACAGTCACACAAATAAATCACACACACACACACACACACACACACAGACACACACATAGGAGACAGCTTAATGCGCACGTCTCGTACTATATTTGGTTTCCGTTACACGCCCATATTTTACAAGTTAATCAGGCTTGTTACAAGACGTCACATTCGTATCTTTGCTAGGTGTTTGTGTAGCTTTAGGTTTTGTTGTAAAGTGAGATGCTGGGAAACAATTATTACACTTGGGTTCAGTCACTGGTTGGTGTCACTGGTGGAACTGGCAGAGGTTATGGATTACAAGTACTCACGTTACTGTAAATGAGTACCTATTAGGGGATGGGTACTTGTTGTTTTTTTAAATTTAATTTCTAAATCAGTAATTTTACTTGTACTATAAGTACATTTGATAAGAAAGCAAAGTAATTTATTAAATGTCTACACCCAACTGTTACTGACGACTGTTCTTATTGTTCCATTTCTGATCGACGCCCAGCCACTTTCTTGGGTTCAAGTTGTGGTTTCTACCTGGTATGTTGTTACCCATGTGACACATTTGGTATAGCACTGTTTTACAGTTCATAATTTTAGCTATACATGGAGCCTCATCATTGTTTTTTTTTTAAAGATTTGTACATTTTGACAAAACTTTTATTTTATACAGATGCCGTTGTGGAAAATATTTTATTTATATTTTTTTATTCCAATTTGGGAAAGATTTTGTCTTTTCCTTTTTCAGTTTATAGATGAGATTGTATGCAAGGGAACCATGACAAGATGCATAACCATAAATCAATGTGGACGGTGAAGGTTTACTACTAACTTTTACTTTGAGTACTATTTAATCAAGCTACTTTTTACTTGTACTTGAGTATTTTACTGTATGCATGACTTACTTGTACTTGTACTTGAGTACAATTTCAATAAAGTAACAGTATTTCTACTTAAGTAGGATATATCAGTGCTCTTTACACCTCTTGGAGCTTGGGAACCTCTTAGAAGTCACTTTTTTTTTTGTGATTTTTCCCATTGTGGCTCTTACATCAGCGTAACATACTTAAATTCATGCAAACAAATTTGAATTAATTACAAAAAATAACAATAATTTAAAAAGAACACTTTAGCATACAATAAATTGACTTTTGAGACTTTTAAATACTCTTGGATGGAAGCAATAAACCATGGCGAGGAAGTGTCGGTGTCACTGCAGAGACCTTCGTGTAATTTGGGCTGTTCTGTGGTCGGGGCGCTCTAAAAGTTTGCGGTATTTATATTCATGTGGGGAGGAAGTAGGACTGTGGGGGGGGGACTTCCACTTTCCTTCTTTTTTTTTCTGCTTACCTGCTTTTTTCAGACATGTGGGTTAGCAAAACATGTGAGGATGAACAGTTGGTTGAGCAGCGTACACACAAAGATTGTATTTTTTAGATCATATCAGCACATTGTAAACGACCTCGATGAAAGAAAATAACAGAGCACAAGGGTTTGACAAAAAAAAAAAAAAATTGACAAGCTGCTAGTAAAAGTGTGCAAACAAAAGGGGAAAATCCAATAGAGTCAATTTGTTGAGAAATCATGAAATAGATGAAGAAAAGCAGTAATAGTGAGACTGTGAGTATGACAGAAAACAGCTGCAAGGGGCAGATGTGTCTCACCCGCGGGGGATGCGACACCCGTACTTTTATAAAAACTAAAATTCATAGTTGAAAACGTATTGGTCCAGTTCGATTGACTGAATGGTGATCGAGCCAATCACAGCCAGAGTTAATAGCGATGAGTAAAGTGACAAAAAAATCAGTAACAGGTGGCAAAAAATGGTGCAAAATTGGCAAAAAAAATGGCAAAAAAGAAAGTGAAAAGTGAGCCAAAAGCAGTTGAGTGGCAAAAAAAATTGACAAAAAGAGGAAACAGGTGGTATGTAATGGCAAAGGGTAGCTTATTTGGATGAAAAGTGGAAAAAATTGTTAAAGAATCGACAAAAATTGCCTAAGAGTGTCAAAAATAACTTGCAAAAATAGACAAAAAATAGGAAAAGAGATATTTATCGGCAAAAGGAAGCTAAAACTGAAATTGGCCATTTTTTTTGGAAAAGGGGAATTTGCAAAATGGCCAAAGAAAAAAGAATAAAGGGGGTTAAAAAGGTTTTCTGGGGGAATAATAATTCAAATTAAGCCATAAAGAGCCACATTTTGAGTATCACTGACTTAATAACAGCTTTATCATGGTTTTAATTTAATAAACTACTTTGGGAGTCAACGGTTTCCCCACCCTTAGAACGCCCTCACTTTTAAAACCACTAAAATGGGATGAAGGGGAACAACAACCATTAGAACTATGTGGACACAGCTGCAACGCACTGAACTGAAAGCAGGAAATAAGCACCAAGACAAAACTTAAGACAATCTCAATTTCAAGTATAGCAGACACACACGTGTGATGGATGCCAAAAGTAGGTTTTCGAGGAGTGCACTTCTTATTTTAAGTTGTTTTCAGTTTGACTGTGTAAGACCTGCTCCTACACTGGTTTTTGGTGGTGGTGGAGTGGGACTTAAAAGGGGTTGTCAGAAGGACTCGTGTTGTGATCACAAGAGATTGAAAGGGCAAACCACACACTGTAAACCAAGAGGCAGAAGCCAAATGTCACAACGTGATGGTTGTTGCTCAATTTGGGCTGAATTCAACCTTTATTTACGCTCATTTCATTCAGAGCCACAGTGGAACAACTTCCTCCCCTGTATATTACTGAGAAAACATGATTTGATTTTTGAGCTGATCAACCAACCAGAGATGGATAACAAACCTAAAACATTGTCAATCACTAATCTTAAATTAAAAAATCATCATAACTCACAATGGGAGAACTCCATCCTTAATGTTCAAACTTAAATGGGCCAATGATACATTTTTAAATACTTGTTTTAATAGTTTCAGATATGTTTTTTTTTTTTTTTTTTTTTTTTTTTTTTTTTTAAAAAAGAAATGTTTGTTTCATTTCATTGGCTGCAGCTCATCTAAAGTGTATTTTCTTCCTTTAAACTTCAGACAAAAATCTAGTTTTTAAACTTGAACCATTTTCTAATGATTCTCATTTAAACATAATAAATGTATTTACGTTTTGGCCCTTGTCAGCTTCCATAGATTGGACTTTTATCAAAATGTTTTATTTTGAGTTTATTTTCGAAATTTCAACTTTAATTTCTTCTTTTTGACATTAATCCAGACATTATATTTCAACTTTATTCTCGAAATTTCAATTTGAATCTTCTTAATCCACGTCCGTAATCCAAAGCTATATTTCAATAAACCCTTATTAAACTGGTACAGTTCCATATGTGTGATGGTGTTTTCTATTCTTCACCCTCTGTTGATGGGATTCAGTCTTTGACACTAACCTAGATGTTGAATAAGTGAGTGAATTATGGATAAAGTGGTTTGTCTTTTAACAAAAGCTAATTCTAAATTTTATTTTAACAATTGTGATTCTCTTTTTCCCCCTTTGACACATTTCTGTAAGGATTTATCTTTGCACACAGCCTGGATGGTCTCCAAGTTGGTTCTTTTTGCTGGGTGCAACTGCATCCTTGTCCTCTACTGCCGTCTAGTGGTTATTAAACATAATAAAAGTATATACATGTTGAGCTGGAGCTCAGAAATTAATCAGAACTTCCCTTCCCAGAATGCACCTGTAGAAAGAAACGACACCTGATCAGTCCTGAGTTCGATCACCTGAGAGGGAATGTGAGAAGTTCATCAATGGTCTGTGAAATTTGTATTTATTGTCATCATTTTTCGAACTCAACTTAATTAATATGGACGTTTTGTTTGTTGTTTAACTAAATGGCTGATTCGAGATGTAAAGTTGCACATGCTAAAATAAACAGCAACTTTTTGCATCATTTAGCAACAAAGCACGTTTAAAGAATTTATTTATTTTATTTTTTTTTAACCTGTGACCAGATTTACAGCAATACAATCATAAAAATCTAAATCTTAAAAGAAATCTAAATCTAAATATTAAATATAAATGTAGATATTATTTAGACATTTAGATTTATATTCAACATTTATATTTAACATTTTTTTTTTAGATTTGATATTTGGCCAGATTTACAGCAATACTTGCTCAATTTGTGATATTTTTTTTTTTTCTCGTAAAAATTTAAATGTTGAATTAAATATAAATCTAAATGTTAAATGTAGATAACATTTAAACATTTAGATTCACCATTTATATTTATAAATGTCTAAACGGAATGAGCTTTTATTTCGGTTACGGCGAATTTGCATATTAGCTAAATATTTAGTTTCACCCATAACATTTAGATTTAGATTCAACATTTAGATTTAATTGACATTACATTTTTACTAGAAAATAAATATTACAAATTTCACAAATATTGCTGTAAATCTGGTTAAAAATGAACATAAAAAAACGTGGTTTATTGCTAAATGTTGCAAAAAGTTGCTGTTTATTTTAGCATGCACAACTTTACAATCTGCGCCCCATAGTCAACTGCCAGTCTTCGTCAGAGGAGTTCTGCTAATCGCCTTTGATGATTCCTTTGAAGTTTCATTTGAATTCCATGTAATAGTTCCAGTGAGATTGATTTTGTTTTCTTTTTGAACAGTATGTAGGTTTTGTTTATTCCATTTATTTCGTTTATTCAGACAAGGTTTCCTGAAAGACCTTGTCTGAATAAACCAAATCTCAACTTAACATTCGGTTAAAATAAAAAAGAAGACAAACTCAATCTCGTTGGAACCACGGTTTGTTGAAAGCAAACTTTGGTTGGAAATACGTGTCGCTCTTCACTCTATTGTGGCTCAGAAATGTGTCTTCTTGAGAAGTGTTGAAGATAAACCTCCACTTAGTTAACGCTGTCTGATGCTCTAAAGCTGCGAAGAAAAATGCTGCGTCCTTGCTGTTTTATCTCTGATTGTTTTCTTTATTCTCTCTGCTTGAGTCACTTTCCATTTGCATTTGAAAACACATCAAACTTCCTCAAATCGGTGATAGTAATATCTCCATCACACTCCCTGCTTGCCTAATGCAGGTGTGGACTCCAGATGTTAGTAACTGGTGTTGCTTGCATTCCTAACCTGTAGATGGCAGCATTGTAAAGAGAACATTAGTTTTCATTTCTGTGCTGGTCATTATCTCCCTCTCTAATAGTGCATAAGCACACAGCTCATCCCTTGGCAGCATTAATAAGTTGAGAAAAGTCCTCCGTCTGCTTCAGCTCTCACTAACACCTTTGGCCTCATTTGAACTGTAGAGCAGGCTGTAATTTGCAGTGTAAGCTATCCAATTTACAACACCTTCACAAGGGCACATGGAAACAATTATTCATCACTGCAGTGTAGAATTCACAGGAGCTGTGTGTGTAGATGTGTGAGTATGAGTGGTTCGGGAGCCGGTGCAAGAGATGACTGTGTAGGAAAACAGATATTACATTTCATATGTTTACAGATTAATATAGAAACTAGCACACTATGTGGGAACTTCAAATCAAATAGGAGTTACAGTTAACAGGCCTGCATGTAGGCCTGTTATTGTCAAAGGTTCCATTGTCTTACCCTGACTCCCTCTTCCCTGTTCCCTTCCCCCTCACCAAGGTGTGACACTGCCCTCTTTTTTTATATTCTGCCGTTAATAAGGTTTTTCTTACCCATCCGTAGGGAGGCCTGGTGATGGACACAATTATGCAATGAAATAAATGTATTCAAATAAAAATGGAAAAAAAACAAAACTGTGTACACAACTAAGATCATTTGTCCCTTGGTTTAACAGTAACGCAATACATCCTGTTTTTCTCATTTTAGTTTGTCTAAAGTATAGAGCTGGAGGTCTCAAACCTTTTTGATCCAAGGACTCGTTACAGGGGAGAACATTCATTTTTCAAGGAGCCCCTCATATTCCTTATGTCAATTAAACTCAGTTTACTGCCATTTTGTAGCCCTGAATGTTGTACTCTTATTTAATATTGTCCTTTTTTATATTTTCCTGTCATTTTGGTTGTTTTGTGTGTTTTTGTTGGTGCTGTGTGTAGTTTTAAAGTTATTTTGTGTATTTCTGTTTTCATTTAGTGTGTTTATGGATTCATTTACTTTTAGGATCGTTCAAAATCAGACAGCATGGCTCTCGGTCTGATTTTCCAGATCTGTTTCACTAAATATAGGTGTTTATTTTTAGAAATAGCTGAGTTTAGACCATCGTGAGACAGGTTAGTTTTACCCTACTGATGATGTGTTGTTGCAATAGTAATTTGATGTATATCTAAATGTGTCATAGTTTTTGTATAATCATAAAAAATAGATTTTATTATTTATCTAGATTTTTTGTTCTTCGGGATTCTGTGTATATAAAACACGTTTTTATTCATGATTTATTTCCTTCTGTGTTTGTATTTGATTACATGCAATAGTTTTTAAAAAGTCTGCAAAAAAGTAATAAAATGAAATGAAAATAAAGGAACTCACCAGCAAGTAGAGCAGAGATGGGCAAATTCCATCACGTCGATAACAGCATTTAGAATAATGACCAATCTGAGCAACAATTCAGGAAAAAACAAAGGTTTTGTTGTTGTTGTTTTGCCTGTTTTTGGACAAATTTGTGTATTTGTGTAGTTGATTTATTTACTTTTCTGGTATTTTTGTAATTGTCTTGTCCGTTTTTGGAGTAATGTGTATATTCGTCCTCAATTTGTGAATTTTTCAGTTATTTTTGTGTATTTCTAGTCGTCTTGTGCAACTTTTGGGTAATTTTGTGTATTTCTGATGTCACTTAGATATTTGTGTTTTTGTTGTACTTTTGTGTATATTTTTTAAAATGTACTCGTGATTTGAGTGATTTTGTTTTGTGTATTTCTAGTTGTCTTGTGCAACATTTGGATATTTAGGTGTTTTTCTGTATTTTTGTGTACCTTATGTGCATATGGCTGTAATTTTGTATGTTGAGTCATTTTGTGAATTTCTGTTATTTTTGTGTACTTTTTGTCATCTTGTCTGCTTTTTTTTTATTTTGTCTATTTTGTCGGTATTTAATATATGTTTCTGTTGTTTTTGCTACCCGTTTATGTATATTTCTGTTATTTTACGGTTGTTGTTTTTTTAGTTATACTGTGCATTTATTTATAGTGTGAAGCTGTAAATACTGCATGATGACTATATGGACTATATTTAACTTAAGTAGAGTTAGACTTAGTAGTATTATACTAATAAGAACAAAGTGCAGCCTGCCTTTCCCCCTGATGTGCACCATGATTCTTCCTCATCAGCTTTTTAGAATTTTGAGCCGTTTCCAAACTAGCCAGAAAGCATCAGAAAAGCTGCTGTACTCGATGGTCATGGAGAATTCATCTGCAAACTCTGCAGTGGGATGCGATGGCAGACAGCATTTTCCCTAATGGGACACAATTACACACTCAGTGGCTTCTTCAGTGACTTCTGATGAGACGCGTTCACTGAGGAAATGGCCACGTAATCATGTGTGTGTAATGTGCTAACGCTGCTTATTGCTCACTCAGTCACGCCCATGCTGAGTTTCATTCCTCTCTCACTTTGGCCCCCACAAGACAAGAAAAATGTCTGGAGGGGGAAATGACCAAACCATCCCCTTCCCCACATGCTTGGAGGGATAAGTCCATTGTTGTGGATTTTTATCTTTATCCGAGTGTCCTGCAAAGCCAAATAACCTCTGATGATTTTTCTTTGTCAACAGAGCGACTGTGTGAATAAATGACAGAGAAATTTGGCTTCTTTCTGTGATTTATCCTCAGTTGGGCCTCGACTCCGATACCAACACACAGGAATTTATCTTCCAAGCAGGAGTCAAGGTTGTCTCTTTTTTGTTGCTTTGAGCTGCAAGGGAGAAGTCTTTGTAATGATAACTTTGGAGTGTTTCTTTGTTTGAGGATGTTGATTTTTAAATTTGATTTTACATTTTTAAACCATCTTAACATCTCCAACCAAACTGTGGATTCAGCAAGTTTCTTTTTGTTTTATTTTTTAATAATGTGTTATGGTTTCATTTATTAATCAATTGTTACTCAGGAAATTTACTTTGATCTCTTGACATGTTTCGACTGACAACTGCATGGTCTTCATCAAAGGCATCTGCTGATTGATGTTTACATGACTTCCGCGGAGTGATTCCAGCAAGATTGATTTTGTCTACTTTCTGAATAATATGTTACGGTTTCATTTATTCAATCAAATTTTCCTCAGGAAATTTACCTTGATCTATTGACAAGTTTTGACTGACAACTCCCAGTCTTCATCAGAGGTGTCTGCTGATCACTTTGATGTTTATTTGACTTCCGTGTAATATTTGCAGCAATAATCTTTGTGTCTTCTTTTTGAATAATATGTTAAGGTTTCATTTATTCTGACAACTGTTCCTCAGGAAATCCACTTTGATCTCCTGACATGTTTTGACTGACGACTGCCAGTCTTCATCAGAGGTGTTTGCTGATCGCTTTGATGTTTCTTTGACTTTTAATAATTACAGCAAGATACTTTTTGTCTTCTTTTTCAATAATATGTATTACTCTTCGACATGTCAAACTAAGGATATTTTTCCCCCAGACTGTATCAAATTATTTAATTGCATATCTACAGTTTACAGCATTGAGTAAAATTCCCAAAGTGAAGGACATGTCCTATTGGTTAGTCTTAAGGATAGACCTACTACATGTAGACTAATATGGAACAGATTTGATAAATAAAGCTTGTTTATTTTTTGTATATTTGTATTCACCTTCTTTCTCAGTGTGCTACTCTGGTTTGAGTTAACTAGATAGTGACCCCTGCTGTCTAGTCTTTGACATTGCATTTAAATTCACCGATAAAGAAAGGTGGCATGAAGTATGAAGAGGAGAAAAAATATAATAATAAAAATGAAGCATTAGGGTGATGTTAAGCATGTTCAACAATAAAGGGTGTGATTGTAGCCTGATGGTCAATGCTCATTGGTTTTTCTTTTATATATATTTTTTTCAAATATGTATCTTTAAAGGGTTTTAAAAACATATCCAATCAATAGGAATTGTACAAAACAAATTAAAGAGAATAACAGACAATAAAACGTACACATTTTTGAAAATCAAACAATAACATGGGATAAGCTGCAGAAAAAGAATGAATCGAGAAATAAAAACGCAACATTAAAAGCATTAAAACAAACAGCAAAAGCAATTTAAAAAAATAATTATTTAGCCAATTATAAACTGTTA